>NW_027314853.1:0-202258 GCF_023375885.2 Dermacentor andersoni | reverse complement strand
AAACCACAAGATGTGCATGCAAATGGTGCTTTTCGCAGAACGCGCACGTGGATTTCTACCAAACAACGTGCTAAGCATGCCGATGCTGCTCTTTTTAGCACCGCGCACGGATTCGTGCGAAAACGCGTTTTAAGCATGCACAATGCATCTTTTGGTAGACGCGGATGAAGTTTTCTGCAAAACCACAATATGTGCATGCAAATGGTGCTTTTCGCAGAACGCGCACGTGGATTTCTACCAAACAACGTGCTAAGCATGCCGATGCTGCTCTTTTTAGCACCCGCGCACGGATTCGTGCGGAAAACGCGTTTTAAGCATGCACATGCATCTTTTGGTAGACGAGATTGAAGTTTTCTGCAAAACCCACAATATGTGCATGCAAATGGTGCTTTTCGCAGAACGCGCACGTGGATTTCTACCAAACAACGTGCTAAGCATGCCGATGCTGCTCTTTTTAGCTCCCGCGCACGGATTCGTGCGGAAAACGCGTTTTAAGCATGCACATGCATCTTTTGGTAGACGAGATTGTAGTTTTCTGCAAAACCACAAGATGTGCATGCAAATGGTGCTTTTCGCAGAACGCGCACGTGGATTTCTACCAAACAACGTGCTAAGCATGCCGATGCTGCTCTTTTTAGCACCCGCGCACGGATTCGTGCGAAAACGCGTTTTAAGCATGCACATGCATCTTTTGGTAGACGCGGATGAAGTTTTCTGCAAAACCACAAGATGTGCATGCAAATGGTGCTTTTCGCAGAACGCGCACGTGGATTTCTACCAAACAACGTGCTAAGCATGCCGATGCTGCTCTTTTTAGCACCCGCGCACGGATTCGTGCGAGAACGCGTTTTAAGCATGCACATGCATCTTTTGGTAGACGCGGATGAAGTTTCTGCAAAACCACAATATGTGCATGCAAATGGTTGCTTTTCGCAGAACGCGCACGTGGATTTCTACCAAACAACGTGCTAAGCATGCCGATGCTGCTCTTTTTAGCACCCGCGCACGGATTCGTGCGAAAACGCGTTTTAAGCATGCACATGCATCTTTTGGTAGACGAGATTGAAGTTTTCTGCAAAACCACAATATGTGCATGCAAATGGTGCTTTTCGCAGAACGCGCACGTGGATTTCTACCAAACAACGTGCTAAGCATGCCGATGCTGCTCTTTTTAGCTCCCGCGCACGGATTCGTGCGAAAACGCGTTTTAAGCATGCACATGCATCTTTTGGTAGACGAGATTGTAGTTTTCTGCAAAACCACAAGATGTGCATGCAAATGGTGCTTTTCGCAGAACGCGCACGTGGATTTCTACCAAACAACGTGCTAAGCATGCCGATGCTGCTCTTTTTAGCACCCGCGCACGGATTCGTGCGAAAACGCGTTTTAAGCATGCACATGCATCTTTTGGTAGACGCGGGATGAAGTTTCTGCAAAACCACAAGATGTGCATGCAAATGGTTGCTTTTCGCAGAACGCGCACGTGGATTTCTACCAAACAACGTGCTAAGCATGCCGATGCTGCTCTTTTTAGCACCCGCGCACGGATTCGTGCGAGAACGCGTTTTAAGCATGCACATGCATCTTTTGGTAGACGCGGATGAAGTTTTCTGCAAAACCACAAGATGTGCATGCAAATGGTGCTTTTGGCAGAACGCGCACGTGGATTTCTACCAAACGACGTGCTAAGCATGCCGATGCTGCTCTTTTTAGCACCCGCGCACGGATTCGTGCGAAAACGCGTTTTTAAGCATGCACATGCATCTTTTGGTAGACGCGGATGAAGTTTTCTGCAAAACCACAAGATGTGCATGCAAATGGTTACTCTTGGCAGAACGCGCACGTGGATCTCTACCAAATGACGTGCTAAGCATGCCGATGCTGCTCTTTTTAGCACCCGCGCACGGATTCGTGCGAAAACGCGTTTTAAGCATGCACATGCATCTTTTGGTAGACGAGATTGAAGTTTTCTGCAAAACCACAAGATGTGCATGCAAATGGTGCTTTTTGCAGAACGCGCACGTGGATTTCTACCAAACGACGTGCTAAGTCATGCCGTGCTGCTCTTTTTAGCACCCGCGCACGGATTCTGCGCGAAAACGCGTTTTAAGCTATGCACATGCATCTTTGGTAGACGCGGATGAAGTTTTCTGCAAAACCACAAGATGTGCATGCAAATGGTGCTTTTGGCAGAACGCGCACGTCGATTTCTACCAAACGACGTGCTAAGCATGCCGATGCTGCTCTTTGAGCACCCGCGCAACGGATTTGTGCGAAAACGCGTTTTAAGCATGCACATGCATCTTTTGGTAGACGCGGATGAAGTTTTTCTGCAAAACCACAAGATGTGCATGCAAATGGTGCTTTTGCAGAACGGCGCACGTGGATTTCTACCAAACGACGTGCTAAGCATGCCGATGCTGCTATTTTTAGCACCCGCGCACGCATTTGTGCGAAAACGCGTTTTTAAGCATGCACATGCATCTTTTGGTAGACGCGGATGAAGTTTTCTGCAAAACCACAAGATGTGCATAGCAAATGGTGCTTTTTGCAGAACGCGCACGTGGATTTCTACCAAACGACGTGCTAAGCATGCCGATGCTGCTCTTTTTTAGCACCCGCGCACGCATTTGTGCGAAAACGCGATTTAAGCATGCACATGCATCTTTTGGTAGACGCGGATGAAGTTTTCTGCAAAACCACAAGATGTGCATGCAAATGGTGCTTTTTGCAGAACGCGCACGTGGATTTCTACCAAACAACGTGCTAAGCATGCCGATGCTGCTCTTTTTAGCACCCGCGCACGCATTTGTGCGAAAACGCATTTTAAGCATGCACATGCATCTTTGGTAGACGCGGATGAAGTTTTCTGCAAAACCACAAGATGTGCATGCAAATGGTGCTTTTTGCAGAACGCGCACGTGGATTTCTACCAAACGACGTGCTAAGCATGCCGATGCTGCTCTTTTTAGCACCCGCGCACGGATTTGTGCGAAAACGGCGTTTTAAGCATGCACATGCATCTTTTGGTAGACGCGGATGAAGTTTTCTGCAAAACCACAAGATGTGCATGCAAATGGTGCTTTTGGCAGAACGCGCCACGTGGATTTCTACCAAACGACGTGCTAAGCATGCCGATGCTGCTCTTTTAGCACCCTCGCACGCATTTGTGTGAAAACGCGTTTTAAGCATGCACATGCATCTTTTGGTAGACGCGGATGAAGTTTTCTGCAAACCACAAGATTGTTGCATGCAAATAGTGCTGTTTGCAGAACGCGCCCGTGGATTTCTACCAAACGACGTGCTAAGCATGCCGATGCTGCTCTTTTAGCACCCGCGCACGCATTTGTGCGAAAACGCGTTTTAAGCATGCACATGCATCTTTTGGTAGACGCGGATGAAGTTTTCTGCAAAACCCACAAGATGTGCATGCAAATGGTGCTTCTTGCAGAACGCGCACGTGGATTTCTACCAAACGACGTGCTAAGCATGCCGATGCTTGCTATTTTTAGCACCCGCGCACGCATTTGTGCGAAAAACGCGTTTTAAAGCATGCACATGCATCTTTTGGTAGACGCGGATGAAGTTTTCTGCAAACCACAAGATGTGCATGCAAATGGTGCTTTTTGCAGAACGCGCACGTGGATTTCTACCAAACGACGTGCTAAGCATGCCGATGCTGCTCTTTTTAGCACCCGCGCACGCATTTGTGCGAAAACGCGTTTTAAGCATGCACATGCATCTTTTGGTAGACGCGGATGAAGTTTTCTGCAAAACCACAAGATGTGCATGCAAATGGTGCTTTTTGCAGAAACGCGCACGTGGATTTCTACCAAACAACGTGCTAAGCATGCCGATGCTGCTCTTTTTTAGCACCCGCGCACGCATTTGTGCGAAAACGCATTTTAAGCATGCACATGCATCTTTTGGTAGACGCGGATGAAGTTTCCGCAAAACCACAAGATGTGCATTGCAAATGGTGCTTTTTGCAGAACGCGCACGTGGATTTCTACCAAACGACGTGCTAAGCATGCCGATGCTGCTCTTTTTAGCACCCGCGCACGGATTTGTGCGAAAACGCGTTTTAAGCATGCACATGCATCTTTTGGTAGACGCGGATGAAGTTTTCTGCAAAACCACAAGATGTGCATGCAAATGGTGCTTTTGGCAGAAGGCGCACGTGGATTTCTACCAAACGACGTGCTAAGCATGCCGATGCTGCTCTTTTTAGCACCCTCGCACGCATTTGTGTGAAAACGCGTTTTAAGCATGCACATGCATCTTTTGGTAGACGCGGATGAAGTTTTCTGCAAAACCACTAGATGTGCATGCAAATAGTGCTGTTTGCAGAACGCGCTCGTGGATTTCTACCAAACGACGTGCTAAGCATGCCGATGCTGCTCTTTTTAGCACCCGCGCACGCATTTGTGCGAAAACGCGTTTTAAGCATGCACATGCATCTTTTGGTAGACGCGGATGAAGTTTTCTGCAAAACCACAAGATGTGCATGCAAATAGTGCTGTTTGCAGAACGCGCCCGTGGATTTCTACCAAACGACGTGCTAAGCATGCCGATGCTGCTCTTTTTAGCACCCGCGCACGCATTTGTGCGAAAACGCGTTTTAAGCATGCACATGCATCTTTTGGTAGACGCGGATGAAGTTTTCTGCAAAACCACAAGATGTGCATGCAAATGGTGCTTCTTGCAGAACGCGCACGTGGATTTCTACCAAACGACGTGCTAAGCATGCCGATGCTGCTATTTTTAGCACCCGCGCACGCATTTGTGCGAAAACGCGTTTTAAGCATGCACATGCATCTTTTGGTAGACGCGGATGAAGTTTTCTGCAAAACCGCAAGATGTGCATGCAAATGGTGCTTTTTGCAGAACGCGCACGTGGATTTCTACCAAACGACGTGCTAAGCATGCCGATGCTGCTCTTTTTAGCACCCGCGCACGCATTTGTGCGAAAACGCGTTTTAAGCATGCACATGCATCTTTTGGTAGACGCGGATGAAGTTTTCTGCAAAACCACAAGATGTGCATGCAAATGGTGCTTTTTGCAGAACGCGCACGTGGATTTCTACCAAACAACGTGCTAAGCATGCCGATGCTGCTCTTTTTAGCACCCGCGCACGCATTTGTGCGAAAACGCATTTTAAGCATGCACATGCATCTTTTGGTAGACGCGGATGAAGTTTTCTGCAAAACCACAAGATGTGCATGCAAATGGTGCTTTTTGCAGAACGCGCACGTGGATTTCTACCAAACGACGTGCTAAGCATGCCGATGCTGCTCTTTTTAGCACCCGCGCACGGATTTGTGCGAAAACGCGTTTTAAGCATGCACATGCATCTTTTGGTAGACGCGGATGAAGTTTTCTGCAAAACCACAAGATGTGCATGCAAATGGTGCTTTTGGCAGAACGCGCACGTGGATTTCTACCAAACGACGTGCTAAGCATGCCGATGCTGCTCTTTTTAGCACCCGCGCACGGATTTGTGCGAAAACGCGTTTTAAGCATGCACATGCATCTTTTGGTAGACGCGGATGAAGTTTTCTGCAAAACCACGAGATGTGCATGCAAATGGTGCTTTTGGCAGAACGCGCACGTGGATTTCTACCAAACGACGTGCTAAGCATGCCGATGCTGCTCTTTATAGCACGCGCGCACGGATTTGTGCGAAAACGCGTTTTAAGCAAGCACATGCATCTTTTGGTAGACGCGGATGAAGTTTTCTGCAAAACCACAAGATGTGCATGCAAATGGTGCTTTTGGCAGAACGCGCACGTGGATTTCTACCAAACGACGTGCTAAGCATGCCGATGCTGCTCTTTTTAGCACCCGCGCACGGATTTGTGCGAAAACGCGTTTTAAGCATGCACATGCATCTTTTGGTAGACGCGGATGAAGTTTTCTGCAAAACCACAAGATGTGCATGCAAATGGTGCTTTTTGCAGAACGCGCACGTGGATTTCTACCAAACGACGTGCTAAGCATGCCGATGCTGCTCTTTTTAGCACCCGCGCACGCATTTGTGCGAAAACGCGTTTTAAGCATGCACATGCATCTTTTGGTAGACGCGGATGAAGTTTTCTGCAAAACCACAAGATGTGCATGCAAATGGTGCTTTTGGCAGAACGCGCACGTGGATTTCTACCAAACGACGTGCTAAGCATGCCGATGCTGCTATTTTTAGCACCCGCGCACGCATTTGTGCGAAAACGCGTTTTAAGCATGCACATGCATCTTTTGGTAGACGCGGATGAAGTTTTCTGCAAAACCACAAGATGTGCATGCAAATGGTGCTTTTGGCGGAACGCGCACGTGGATTTCTACCAAACGACGTGCTAAGCATGCCGATGCTGCTCTTTTTAGCACCCGCGCACGGATTTGTGCGAAAACGCGTTTTAAGCATGCACATGCATCTTTTGGTAGACGCGGATGAAGTTTTCTGCAAAACCACAAGATGTGCATGCAAATGGTGCTTTTGGCAGAACGCGCACGTGGATTTCTACCAAACGACGTGCTAAGCATGCCGATGCTGCTCTTTTTAGCACCCGCGCACGCATTTGTGCGAAAACGCGTTTTAAGCATGCACATGCATCTTTTGGTAGACGCGGATGAAGTTTTCTGCAAAACCACAAGATGTGCATGCAAATGGTGCTTTTTGCAGAACGCGCACGTGGATTTCTACCAAACGACGTGCTAAGCATGCCGATGCTGCTCTTTTTAGCACCCGCGCACGCATTTGTGCGAAAACGCGTTTTAAGCATGCACATGCATCTTTTGGTAGACGCGGATGAAGTTTTCTGCAAAACCACAAGATGTGCATGCAAATGGTGCTTTTTGCAGAACGCGCACGTGGATTTCTACCAAACGACGTGCTAAGCTTGCCGATGCTGCTCATTTTAGAACCCGCGCACGGATTTGTGCGAAAACGCGTTTTAAGCATGCACATGCATCTTTTGGTAGACGCGGATGAAGTTTTCTGCAAAACCACAAGATGTGCATGCAAATGGTGCTTTTGGCAGAACGCGCACGTGGATTTCTACCAAACGACGTGCTAAGCATGCCGATGCTGCTCTTTTTAGCACCCGCGCACGCATTTGTGCGAAAACGCGTTTTAAGCTTGCACATGCATCTTTTGGTAGACGCGGATGAAGTTTTCTGCAAAACCACAAGATATGCATGCAAATGGTGCTTTTTGCAGAACGCGCACGTGGATTTCTACCAAACGACGTGCTAAGTATGCCGATGCTGCTCTTTTTAGCACCCGCGCACGGATTTGTGCGAAAACGCGTTTTAAGCATGCACATGCATCTTTTGGTAGACGCGGATGAAGTTTTCTGCAAAACCACAAGATGTGCATGCAAATGGTGCTTTTGGCAGAACGCGCACGTAGATTTCTACCAAACGACGTGCTAAGCATGCCGATGCTGCTCTTCTGAGCACCCGCGCACGCATTTGTGCGAAAACGCGTTTTAAGCATGCACATGCATCTTTTGGTAGACGCGGATGAAGTTTTCTGCAAAACCACAAGATGTGCATGCAAATGGTGCTTTTTGCAGAACGCGCACGTGGATTTCTACCAAACGACGTGCTAAGCATGCCGATGCTGCTATTTTTAGCACCCGCGCACGCATTTGTGCGAAAACGCGTTTTAAGCATGCACATGCATCTTTTGGTAGACGCGGATGAAGTTTTCTGCAAAACCACAAGATGTGCATGCAAATGGTGCTTTTTGCAGAACGCGCACGTGGATTTCTACCAAACGACGTGCTAAGCATGCCGATGCTGCTCTTTTTAGCACCCGCGCACGCATTTGTGCGAAAACGCGATTTAAGCATGCACATGCATCTTTTGGTAGACGCGGATGAAGTTTTCTGCAAAACCACAAGATGTGCATGCAAATGGTGCTTTTTGCAGAACGCGCACGTGGATTTCTACCAAACAACGTGCTAAGCATGCCGATGCTGCTCTTTTTAGCACCCGCGCACGCATTTGTGCGAAAACGCATTTTAAGCATGCACATGCATCTTTTGGTAGACGCGGATGAAGTTTTCTGCAAAACCACAAGATGTGCATGCAAATGGTGCTTTTTGCAGAACGCGCACGTGGATTTCTACCAAACGACGTGCTAAGCATGCCGATGCTGCTCTTTTTAGCACCCGCGCACGGATTTGTGCGAAAACGCGTTTTAAGCATGCACATGCATCTTTTGGTAGACGCGGATGAAGTTTTCTGCAAAACCACAAGATGTGCATGCAAATGGTGCTTTTGGCAGAACGCGCACGTGGATTTCTACCAAACGACGTGCTAAGCATGCCGATGCTGCTCTTTTTAGCACCCTCGCACGCATTTGTGTGAAAACGCGTTTTAAGCATGCACATGCATCTTTTGGTAGACGCGGATGAAGTTTTCTGCAAAACCACAAGATGTGCATGCAAATAGTGCTGTTTGCAGAACGCGCCCGTGGATTTCTACCAAACGACGTGCTAAGCATGCCGATGCTGCTCTTTTTAGCACCCGCGCACGCATTTGTGCGAAAACGCGTTTTAAGCATGCACATGCATCTTTTGGTAGACGCGGATGAAGTTTTCTGCAAAACCACAAGATGTGCATGCAAATGGTGCTTCTTGCAGAACGCGCACGTGGATTTCTACCAAACGACGTGCTAAGCATGCCGATGCTGCTATTTTTAGCACCCGCGCACGCATTTGTGCGAAAACGCGTTTTAAGCATGCACATGCATCTTTTGGTAGACGCGGATGAAGTTTTCTGCAAAACCACAAGATGTGCATGCAAATGGTGCTTTTTGCAGAACGCGCACGTGGATTTCTACCAAACGACGTGCTAAGCATGCCGATGCTGCTCTTTTTAGCACCCGCGCACGCATTTGTGCGAAAACGCGTTTTAAGCATGCACATGCATCTTTTGGTAGACGCGGATGAAGTTTTCTGCAAAACCACAAGATGTGCATGCAAATGGTGCTTTTTGCAGAACGCGCACGTGGATTTCTACCAAACAACGTGCTAAGCATGCCGATGCTGCTCTTTTTAGCACCCGCGCACGCATTTGTGCGAAAACGCATTTTAAGCATGCACATGCATCTTTTGGTAGACGCGGATGAAGTTTCCGCAAAACCACAAGATGTGCATGCAAATGGTGCTTTTTGCAGAACGCGCACGTGGATTTCTACCAAACGACGTGCTAAGCATGCCGATGCTGCTCTTTTTAGCACCCGCGCACGGATTTGTGCGAAAACGCGTTTTAAGCATGCACATGCATCTTTTGGTAGACGCGGATGAAGTTTTCTGCAAAACCACAAGATGTGCATGCAAATGGTGCTTTTGGCAGAACGCGCACGTGGATTTCTACCAAACGACGTGCTAAGCATGCCGATGCTGCTCTTTTTAGCACCCTCGCACGCATTTGTGTGAAAACGCGTTTTAAGCATGCACATGCATCTTTTGGTAGACGCGGATGAAGTTTTCTGCAAAACCACTAGATGTGCATGCAAATAGTGCTGTTTGCAGAACGCGCTCGTGGATTTCTACCAAACGACGTGCTAAGCATGCCGATGCTGCTCTTTTTAGCACCCGCGCACGCATTTGTGCGAAAACGCGTTTTAAGCATGCACATGCATCTTTTGGTAGACGCGGATGAAGTTTTCTGCAAAACCACAAGATGTGCATGCAAATAGTGCTGTTTGCAGAACGCGCCCGTGGATTTCTACCAAACGACGTGCTAAGCATGCCGATGCTGCTCTTTTTAGCACCCGCGCACGCATTTGTGCGAAAACGCGTTTTAAGCATGCACATGCATCTTTTGGTAGACGCGGATGAAGTTTTCTGCAAAACCACAAGATGTGCATGCAAATGGTGCTTCTTGCAGAACGCGCACGTGGATTTCTACCAAACGACGTGCTAAGCATGCCGATGCTGCTATTTTTAGCACCCGCGCACGCATTTGTGCGAAAACGCGTTTTAAGCATGCACATGCATCTTTTGGTAGACGCGGATGAAGTTTTCTGCAAAACCGCAAGATGTGCATGCAAATGGTGCTTTTTGCAGAACGCGCACGTGGATTTCTACCAAACGACGTGCTAAGCATGCCGATGCTGCTCTTTTTAGCACCCGCGCACGCATTTGTGCGAAAACGCGTTTTAAGCATGCACATGCATCTTTTGGTAGACGCGGATGAAGTTTTCTGCAAAACCACAAGATGTGCATGCAAATGGTGCTTTTTGCAGAACGCGCACGTGGATTTCTACCAAACAACGTGCTAAGCATGCCGATGCTGCTCTTTTTAGCACCCGCGCACGCATTTGTGCGAAAACGCATTTTAAGCATGCACATGCATCTTTTGGTAGACGCGGATGAAGTTTTCTGCAAAACCACAAGATGTGCATGCAAATGGTGCTTTTTGCAGAACGCGCACGTGGATTTCTACCAAACGACGTGCTAAGCATGCCGATGCTGCTCTTTTTAGCACCCGCGCACGGATTTGTGCGAAAACGCGTTTTAAGCATGCACATGCATCTTTTGGTAGACGCGGATGAAGTTTTCTGCAAAACCACAAGATGTGCATGCAAATGGTGCTTTTGGCAGAACGCGCACGTGGATTTCTACCAAACGACGTGCTAAGCATGCCGATGCTGCTCTTTTTAGCACCCGCGCACGGATTTGTGCGAAAACGCGTTTTAAGCATGCACATGCATCTTTTGGTAGACGCGGATGAAGTTTTCTGCAAAACCACGAGATGTGCATGCAAATGGTGCTTTTGGCAGAACGCGCACGTGGATTTCTACCAAACGACGTGCTAAGCATGCCGATGCTGCTCTTTATAGCACGCGCGCACGGATTTGTGCGAAAACGCGTTTTAAGCAAGCACATGCATCTTTTGGTAGACGCGGATGAAGTTTTCTGCAAAACCACAAGATGTGCATGCAAATGGTGCTTTTGGCAGAACGCGCACGTGGATTTCTACCAAACGACGTGCTAAGCATGCCGATGCTGCTCTTTTTAGCACCCGCGCACGGATTTGTGCGAAAACGCGTTTTAAGCATGCACATGCATCTTTTGGTAGACGCGGATGAAGTTTTCTGCAAAACCACAAGATGTGCATGCAAATGGTGCTTTTGGCAGAACGCGCCAGTGGATTTCTACCAAACGACGTGCTAAGCATGCCGATGCTGCTCTTTTTAGCACCCGCGCACGGATTTGTGCGAAAACGCGTTTTAAGCATGCCCATGCATCTTTTGGTAGACGCGGATGAAGTTTTCTGCAAAACCACAAGATGTGCATGCAAATGGTGCTTTTGGCAGAACCCGCACGTGGATTTCTACCAAACGACGTGCTAAGCATGCCGATGCTGCTCTTTTTAGCACCCGCGCACGGATTTGTGCAAAAACGCATTTTAAGCATGCACATGCATCTTTTGGTAGACGCGGATGAAGTTTTCTGCAAAACCACAAGATGTGCATGCAAATGGTGCTTTTGGCAGAACGCGCACGTGGATTTCTACCAAACGACGTGCTAAGCATGCCGATGCTGCTCTTTATAGCACCCGCGCACGGATTTGTGCGAAAACGCGTTTTAAGCATGCACATGCATCTTTTGGTAGACGCGGATGAAGTTTTCTGCAAAACCACAAGATGTGCATGCAAATGGTGCTTTTGGCAGAACGCGCACGTGGATTTCTACCAAACGACGTGCTAAGCATGCCGATGCTGCTCTTTTTAGCACCCGCGCACGGATTTGTGCGAAAACGCGTTTTAAGCATGCACATGCATCTTTTGGTAGACGCGGATGAAGTTTTCTGCAAAACCACAAGATGTGCATGCAAATGGTGCTTTTTGCAGAACGCGCACGTGGATTTCTACCAAACGACGTGCTAAGCATGCCGATGCTGCTCTTTTTAGCACCCGCGCACGCATTTGTGCGAAAACGCGTTTTAAGCATGCACATGCATCTTTTGGTAGACGCGGATGAAGTTTTCTGCAAAACCACAAGATGTGCATGCAAATGGTGCTTTTTGCAGAACGCGCACGTGGATTTCTACCAAACGACGTGCTAAGCATGCCGATGCTGCTCTTTATAGCACCCGCGCAAGGATTTGTGCGAAAACGCGTTTTAAGCATGCACATGCATCTTTTGGTAGACGCGGATGAAGTTTTCTGCAAAACCACAAGATGTGCATGCAAATGGTGCTTTTGGCAGAACGCGCACGTGGATTTCTACCAAACGACGTGCTAAGCATGCCGATGCTGCTCTTTTTAGCACCCGCGCACGGATTTGTGCGAAAACGCGTTTTAAGCATGCACATGCATCTTTTGGTAGACGCGGATGAAGTGTTCTGCAAAACCACAAGATGTGCATGCAAATGGTGCTTTTGGCAGAACGCGCACGTGGATTTCTACCAAACGACGTGCTAAGCATGCCGATGCTGCTCTTTATAGCACCCGCGCACGGATTTGTGCGAAAACGCGTTTTAAGCATGCACATGCATCTTTTGGTAGACGCGGATGAAGATTTCTGCAAAACCACAAGATGTGCATGCAAATAGTGCTGTTTGCAGAACGCGCTCGTGGATTTCTACCAAACGACGTGCTAAGCATGCCGATGCTGCTCTTTTTAGCACCCGCGCACGCATTTGTGCGAAAACGCGTTTTAAGCATGCACATGCATCTTTTGGTAGACGCGGATGAAGTTTTCTGCAAAACCACAAGATGTGCATGCAAATGGTGCTTTTTGCAGAACGCGCACGTGGATTTCTACCAAACGACGTGCTAAGCATGCCGATGCTGCTCTTTTTAGCACCCGCGCACGGATTTGTGCGAAAACGCGTTTTAAGCATGCACATGCATCTTTTGGTAGACGCGGATGAAGTTTTCTGCAAAACCACAAGATGTGCATGCAAATGGTGCTTTTGGCAGAACGCGCACGTGGATTTCTACCAAACGACGTGCTAAGCATGCCGATGCTGCTCTTTTTAGCACCCGCGCACGGATTTGTGCAAAAACGCATTTTAAGCATGCACATGCATCTTTTGGTAGACGCGGATGAAGTTTTCTGCAAAACCACAAGATGTGCATGCAAATGGTGCTTTTGGCAGAACGCGCACGTGGATTTCTACCAAACGACGTGCTAAGCATGCCGATGCTGCTCTTTTTAGCACCCGCGCACGGATTTGTGCGAAAACGCGTTTTAAGCATGCACATGCATCTTTTGGTAGACGCGGATGAAGTTTTCTGCAAAACCACAAGATGTGCATGCAAATGGTGCTTTTGGCAGAACGCGCACGTGGATTTCTACCAAACGACGTGCTAAGCATGCCGATGCTGCTCTTTTTAGCACCTGCGCACGGATTTGTGCGAAAACGCGTTTTAAGCATGCCCATGCATCTTTTGGTAGACGCGGATGAAGTTTTCTGCAAAACCACAAGATGTGCATGCAAATGGTGCTTTTGGCAGAACCCGCACGTGGATTTCTACCAAACGACGTGCTAAGCATGCCGATGCTGCTCTTTTTAGCACCAGCGCACGGATTTGTGCAAAAACGCATTTTAAGCATGCACATGCATCTTTTGGTAGACGCGGATGAAGTTTTCTGCAAAACCACAAGATGTGCATGCAAATGGTGCTTTTGGCAGAACGCGCACGTGGATTTCTACCAAACGACGTGCTAAGCATGCCGATGCTGCTCTTTTTAGCACCCGCGCACGGATTTGTGCGAAAACGCGTTTTAAGCATGCACATGCATCTTTTGGTAGACGCGGATGAAGTTTTCTGCAAAACCACAAGATGTGCATGCAAATGGTGCTTTTGGCAGAACGCGCACGTGGATTTCTACCAAACGACGTGCTAAGCATGCCGATGCTGCTCTTTTTAGTACCCGCGCACGGATTTGTGCGAAAACAAGTTTTAAGCATGCACATTATTCTTTTGGTAGACGCGGATGAAGTTTTCTGCAAAACCACAAGATGTGCATGCAAATGGTGCTTTTGGCAGAACGCGCACGTGGATTTCTACCAAACGACGTGCTAAGCATGCCGATGCTGCTCTTTTTAGCACCCGCGCACGGATTTGTGCGAAAACGCGTTTTAAGCATGCACATGCATCTTTTGATAGACGCGGATGAAGTTTTCTGCAAAACCACAAGATGTGCATGCAAATGGTGCTTTTGGCAGAACGCGCACGTGGATTTCTACCAAACGACGTGCTAAGCATGCCGATGCTGCTCTTTATAGCACCCGCGCACGGATTTGTGCGAAAACGCGTTTTAAGCATGCACATGCATCTTTTGGTAGACGCGGATGAAGTTTTCTGCAAAACCACAAGATGTGCATGCAAATGGTGCTTTTGGCAGAACGCGCACGTGGATTTCTACCAAACGACGTGCTAAGCATGCCGATGCTGCTCTTTTTAGCACCCGCGCACGGATTTGTGCGAAAACGCGTTTTAAGCATGCACATGCATCTTTTGGTAGACGCGGATGAAGTGTTCTGCAAAACCACAAGATGTGCATGCAAATGGTGCTTTTGGCAGAACGCGCGCGTGGATTTCTACCAAACGACGTGCTAAGCATGCCGATGCTGCTCTTTATAGCACCCGCGCACGGATTTGTGCGAAAACGCGTTTTAAGCATGCACATGCATCTTTTGGTAGACGCGGATGAAATTTTCTGCAAAACCACAAGATGTGCATGCAAATGGTGCTTTTGTCAGAACGCGCACGTGGATTTCTACCAAACGACGTGCTAAGCATGCCGATGCTGCTCTTTTTAGCACCCGCGCACGGATTTGTGCGAAAACGCGTTTTAAGCATGCACATGCATCTTTTGGTAGACGCGGATGAAGTGTTCTGCAAAACCACAAGATGTGCATGCAAATGGTGCTTTTGGCAGAACGCGCACGTGGATTTCTACCAAACGACGTGCTAAGCATGCCGATGCTGCTCTTTTTAGCACCCGCGCACGCATTTGTGCGAAAACGCATTTTAAGCATGCACATGCATCTTTTGGTAGACGCGGATGACGTTTTCTGCAAAACCACAAGATGTGCATGCAAATGGTGCTTTTTGCAGAACGCGCACATGGATTTCTACCAAACGACGTGCTAAGCATGCCGATGCTGCTCTTTTTAGCACCCGCGCACGCATTTGTGCGAAAACGCGTTTTAAGCATGCACATGCATCTTTTGGTAGACGCGGATGAAGTTTTCTGCAAAACCACAAGATGTGCATGCAAATGGTGCTTTTTGCAGAACGCGCACGTGGATTTCTACCAAACGACGTGCTAAGCATGCCGATGCTGCTCTTTTTAGCACCCGCGCACGGATTTGTGCGAAAACGCGTTTTAAGCATGCACATGCATCTTTTGGTAGACGCGGATGAAGTTTTCTGCAAAACCACAAGATGTGCATGCAAATGGTGCTTTTGGCAGAACGCGCACGTGGATTTCTACCAAACGACGTGCTAAGCATGCCGATGCTGCTCTTTTTAGCACCCGCGCACGCATTTGTGCGAAAACGCGTTTTAAGCATGCACATGCATCTTTTGGTAGACGCGGATGAAGTTTTCTGCAAAACCACAAGATGTGCATGCAAATGGTGCTTTTGGCAGAACGCGCACGTGGATTTCTACCAAACGACGTGCTAAGCATGCCGATGCTGCTCTTTTTAGCACCCGCGCACGGATTTGTGCGAAAGCGCGTTTTAAGCATGCACATGCATCTTTTGGTAGACGCGGATGAAGTTTTCTGCAAAACCACAAGATGTGCATGCAAATGGTGCTTTTGGCAGAACGCGCACGTGGATTTCTACCAAACGACGTGCTAAGCATGCCGATGCTGCTCTTTTAAGCACCCGCGCACGGATTTGTGCGAAAACGCGTTTTAAGCATGCACATGCATCTTTTGGTAGACGCGGATGAAGTTTTCTGCAAAACCACAAGATGTGCATGCAAATGGTGCTTTTGGCAGAACGCGCACGTGGATTTCTACCAAACGACGTGCTAAGCATGCCGATGCTGCTCTTTTTAGCACCCGCGCACGCATTTGTGCGAAAACGCGTTTTAAGCATGCACATGCATCTTTTGGTAGACGCGGATGAAGTTTTCTGCAAAACCACAAGATGTGCATGCAAATGGTGCTTTTTGCAGAACGCGCACGTGGATTTCTACCAAACGACGTGCTAAGCATGCCGATGCTGCTCTTTTTAGCACCCGCGCACGCATTTGTGCGAAAACGCGTTTTAAGCATGCACATGCATCTTTTGGTAGACGCGGATGAAGTTTTCTGCAAAACCACAAGATGTGCATGCAAATGGTGCTTTTTGCAGAACGCGCACGTGGATTTCTACCAAACGACGTGCTAAGCATGCCGATGCTGCTCTTTTTAGCACCCGCGCACGGATTTGTGCGAAAACGCGTTTTAAGCATGCACATGCATCTTTTGGTAGACGCGGATGAAGTTTTCTGCAAAACCACAAGATGTGCATGCAAATGGTGCTTTTGGCAGAACGCGCACGTGGATTTCTACCAAACGACGTGCTAAGCATGCCGATGCTGCTCTTTTTAGCACCCTCGCACGCATTTGTGTGAAAACGCGTTTTAAGCATGCACATGCATCTTTTGGTAGACGCGGATGAAGTTTTCTGCAAAACCACAAGATGTGCATGCAAATAGTGCTGTTTGCAGAACGCGCTCGTGGATTTCTACCAAACGACGTGCTAAGCATGCCGATGCTGCTCTTTTTAGCACCCGCGCACGCATTTGTGCGAAAACGCGTTTTAAGCATGCACATGCATCTTTTGGTAGACGCGGATGAAGTTTTCTGCAAAACCACAAGATGTGCATGCAAATGGTGCTTTTTGCAGAACGCGCACGTGGATTTCTACCAAACGACGTGCTAAGCATGCCGATGCTGCTCTTTTTAGCACCCGCGCACGGATTTGTGCGAAAACGCGTTTTAAGCATGCACATGCATCTTTTGGTAGACGCGGATGAAGTTTTCTGCAAAACCACAAGATGTGCATGCAAATGGTGCTTTTGGCAGAACGCGCACGTGGATTTCTACCAAACGACGTGCTAAGCATGCCGATGCTGCTCTTTTTAGCACCCGCGCACGGATTTGTGCGAAAACGCGTTTTAAGCATGCCCATGCATCTTTTGGTAGACGCGGATGAAGTTTTCTGCAAAACCACAAGATGTGCATGCAAATGGTGCTTTTGGCAGAACCCGCACGTGGATTTCTACCAAACGACGTGCTAAGCATGCCGATGCTGCTCTTTTTAGCACCCGCGCACGGATTTGTGCAAAAACGCATTTTAAGCACGCACATGCATCTTTTGGTAGACGCGGATGAAGTTTTCTGCAAAACCACAAGATGTGCATGCAAATGGTGCTTTTGGCAGAACGCGCACGTGGATTTTTACCAAACGACGTGCTAAGCATGCCGATGCTGCTCTTTTTAGCACCCGCGCACGGATTTGTGCGAAAACGCGTTTTAAGCATGCGCATGCATCTTTTGGTAGACGCGGATGAAGTTTTCTGCAAAACCACAAGATGTGCATGCAAATGGTGCTTTTCGCAGAACGCGCACGTGGATTTCTACCAAACGACGTGCTAAGCATGCCGATGCTGCTCTTTTTAGCAACCGCGCACGCATTTGTGCGAAAACGCGTTTTAAGCATGCACATGCATCTTTTGGTAGACGCGGATGAAGTTTTCTGCAAAACCACAAGATGTGCATGCAAATGGTGCTTTTGGCAGAACGCGCACGTGGATTTCTACCAAACGACGTGCTAAGCATGCCGATGCTGCTCTTTTTAGCACCCGCGCACGGATTTGTGCGAAAGCGCGTTTCAAGCATGCACATGCATCTTTTGGTAGACGCGGATGAAGTTTTCTGCAAAACCACAAGATGTGCATGCAAATGGTGCTTTTGGCAGAACGCGCACGTGGATTTCTACCAAACGACGTGCTAAGCATGCCGATGCTGCTCTTTTTAGCACCCGCGCACGCATTTGTGCGAAAACGCGTTTTAAGCATGCACATGCATCTTTTGGTAGACGCGGATGAAGTTTTCTGCAAAACCACAAGATGTGCATGCAAATGGTGCTTTTTGCAGAACGCGCACGTGGATTTCTACCAAACGACGTGCTAAGCATGCCGATGCTGCTCTTTTTAGCACCCGCGCACGGATTTGTGCGAAAACGCGTTTTAAGCATGCACATGCATCTTTTGGTAGACGCGGATGAAGTTTTCTGCAAAACCACAAGATGTGCATGCAAATGGTGCTTTTGGCAGAACGCGCACGTGGATTTCTACCAAACGACGTGCTAAGCATGCCGATGCTGCTCTTTTTAGCACCCGCGCACGCATTTGTGCGAAAACGCGTTTTAAGCATGCACATGCATCTTTTGGTAGACGCGGATGAAGTTTTCTGCAAAACCACAAGATGTGCATGCAAATGGTGCTTTTGGCAGAACGCGCACGTGGATTTCTACCAAACGACGTGCTAAGCATGCCGATGCTGCTCTTTTTAGCACCCGCGCACGGATTTGTGCGAAAGCGCGTTTTAAGCATGCACATGCATCTTTTGGTAGACGCGGATGAAGTTTTCTGCAAAACCACAAGATGTGCATGCAAATGGTGCTTTTGGCAGAACGCGCACGTGGATTTCTACCAAACGACGTGCTAAGCATGCCGATGCTGCTCTTTTAAGCACCCGCGCACGGATTTGTGCGAAAACGCGTTTTAAGCATGCACATGCATCTTTTGGTAGACGCGGATGAAGTTTTCTGCAAAACCACAAGATGTGCATGCAAATGGTGCTTTTGGCAGAACGCGCACGTGGATTTCTACCAAACGACGTGCTAAGCATGCCGATGCTGCTCTTTTTAGCACCCGCGCACGCATTTGTGCGAAAACGCGTTTTAAGCATGCACATGCATCTTTTGGTAGACGCGGATGAAGTTTTCTGCAAAACCACAAGATGTGCATGCAAATGGTGCTTTTTGCAGAACGCGCACGTGGATTTCTACCAAACAACGTGCTAAGCATGCCGATGCTGCTCTTTTTAGCACCCGCGCACGCATTTGTGCGAAAACGCGTTTTAAGCATGCACATGCATCTTTTGGTAGACGCGGATGAAGTTTTCTGCAAAACCACAAGATGTGCATGCAAATGGTGCTTTTTGCAGAACGCGCACGTGGATTTCTACCAAACGACGTGCTAAGCATGCCGATGCTGCTCTTTTTAGCACCCGCGCACGGATTTGTGCGAAAACACGTTTTAAGCATGCACATGCATCTTTTGGTAGACGCGGATGAAGTTTTCTGCAAAACCACAAGATGTGCATGCAAATGGTGCTTTTGGCAGAACGCGCACGTGGATTTCTACCAAACGACGTGCTAAGCATGCCGATGCTGCTCTTTTTAGCACCCTCGCACGCATTTGTGTGAAAACGCGTTTTAAGCATGCACATGCATCTTTTGGTAGACGCGGATGAAGTTTTCTGCAAAACCACAAGATGTGCATGCAAATAGTGCTGTTTGCAGAACGCGCTCGTGGATTTCTACCAAACGACGTGCTAAGCATGCCGATGCTGCTCTTTTTAGCACCCGCGCACGCATTTGTGCGAAAACGCGTTTTAAGCATGCACATGCATCTTTTGGTAGACGCGGATGAAGTTTTCTGCAAAACCACAAGATGTGCATGCAAATGGTGCTTTTTGCAGAACGCGCACGTGGATTTCTACCAAACGACGTGCTAAGCATGCCGATGCTGCTCTTTTTAGCACCCGCGCACGGATTTGTGCGAAAACGCGTTTTAAGCATGCACATGCATCTTTTGGTAGACGCGGATGAAGTTTTCTGCAAAACCACAAGATGTGCATGCAAATGGTGCTTTTGGCAGAACGCGCACGTGGATTTCTACCAAACGACGTGCTAAGCATGCCGATGCTGCTCTTTTTAGCACCCGCGCACGGATTTGTGCGAAAACGCGTTTTAAGCATGCCCATGCATCTTTTGGTAGACGCGGATGAAGTTTTCTGCAAAACCACAAGATGTGCATGCAAATGGTGCTTTTGGCAGAACCCGCACGTGGGTTTCTACCAAACGACGTGCTAAGCATGCCGATGCTGCTCTTTTTAGCACCCGCGCACGGATTTGTGCAAAAACGCATTTTAAGCACGCACATGCATCTTTTGGTAGACGCGGATGAAGTTTTCTGCAAAACCACAAGATGTGCATGCAAATGGTGCTTTTGGCAGAACGCGCACGTGGATTTTTACCAAACGACGTGCTAAGCATGCCGATGCTGCTCTTTTTAGCACCCGCGCACGGATTTGTGCGAAAACGCGTTTTAAGCATGCGCATGCATCTTTTGGTAGACGCGGATGAAGTTTTCTGCAAAACCACAAGATGTGCATGCAAATGGTGCTTTTGGCAGAACGCGCACGTGGATTTCTACCAAACGACGTGCTAAGCATGCCGATGCTGCTCTTTTTAGCACCCGCGCACGCATTTGTGCGAAAACGCGTTTTAAGCATGCACATGCATCTTTTGGTAGACGCGGATGAAGTTTTCTGCAAAACCACAAGATGTGCATGCAAATGGTGCTTTTGGCAGAACGCGCACGTGGATTTCTACCAAACGACGTGCTAAGCATGCCGATGCTGCTCTTTTTAGCACCCGCGCACGGATTTGTGCGAAAGCGCGTTTCAAGCATGCACATGCATCTTTTGGTAGACGCGGATGAAGTTTTCTGCAAAACCACAAGATGTGCATGCAAATGGTGCTTTTGGCAGAACGCGCACGAGGATTTCTACCAAACGACGTGCTAAGCATGCCGATGCTGCTCTTTTTAGCACCCGCGCACGGATTTGTGCGAAAACGCGTTTTAAGCATGCACATGCATCTTTTGGTAGACGCGGATGAAGTTTTCTGCAAAACCACAAGATGTGCATGCAAATGGTGCTTTTTGCAGAACGCGCACATGGATTTCTACCAAACGACGTGCTAAGCATGCCGATGCTGCTCTTTTTAGCACCCGCGCACGCATTGTGCGGAAAACGCGTTTTAAGCATGCACATGCATCTTTTGGTAGACGCGGATGAAGTTTTCTGCAAAACCACAAGATGTGCATGCAAATGGTGCTTTTTGCAGAACGCGCACGTGGATTTCTACCAAACGACGTGCTAAGCATGCCGATGCTGCTCTTTTTAGCACCCGCGCACGGATTTGTGCGAAAACGCGTTTTAAGCATGCACATGCATCTTTTGGTAGACGCGGATGAAGTTTTCTGCAAAACCACAAGATGTGCATGCAAATGGTGCTTTTGGCAGAACGCGCACGTGGATTTCTACCAAACGACGGGCTAAGCATGCCGATGCTGCTCTTTTAGCACCCGCGCACGCATTTGTGCGAAAACGCGTTTTAAGCATGCACATGCATCTTTTGGTAGACGCGGATGAAGTTTTCTGCAAAACCACAAGATGTGCATGCAAATGGTGCTTTTGGCAGAACGCGCACGTGGATTTCTACCAAACGACGTGCTAATCATGCCGATGCTGCTCTTTTTAGCACCCGCGCACGGATTTGTGCGAAAGCGCGTTTTAAGCATGCACATGCATCTTTTGGTATCTGTCTCGCGTGTGTTCTGCAAAACCACAAGATGTGCATGCAAATGGTGCTTTTGCCTGAACACGCACGTGGATTTCTACCAAACGACGTGCTAAGCATGCCGATGCTGCTCTTTTTAAGCACCCGCGCACGGATTTGTGCGAAAACGCGTTTTAAGCATGCACATGCATCTTTTGGTAGACGCGGATGAAGTTTTCTGCAAAACCACAAGATGTGCATGCAAATGGTGCTTTTGGCAGAACGCGCACGTGGATTTCTACCAAACGACGTGCTAAGCATGCCGATGCTGCTCTTTTTAGCACCCGCGCACGCATTTGTGCGAAAACGCGTTTTAAGCATGCACATGCATCTTTTGGTAGACGCGGATGAAGTTTTCTGCAAAACCACAAGATGTGCATGCAAATGGTGCTTTTTGCAGAACGCGCACGTGGATTTCTACCAAACAACGTGCTAAGCATGCCGATGCTGCTCTTTTTAGCACCCGCGCACGCATTTGTGCGAAAACGCGTTTTAAGCATGCACATGCATCTTTTGGTAGACGCGGATGAAGTTTTCTGCAAAACCACAAGATGTGCATGCAAATGGTGCTTTTTGCAGAACGCGCACGTGGATTTCTACCAAACGACGTGCTAAGCATGCCGATGCTGCTCTTTTTAGCACCCGCGCACGGATTTGTGCGAAAACGCGTTTTAAGCATGCACATGCATCTTTTGGTAGACGCGGATGAAGTTTTCTGCAAAACCACAAGATGTGCATGCAAATGGTGCTTTTGGCAGAACGCGCACGTGGATTTCTACCAAACGACGTGCTAAGCATGCCGATGCTGCTCTTTTTAGCACCCTCGCACGCATTTGTGTGAAAACGCGTTTTAAGCATGCACATGCATCTTTTGGTAGACGCGGATGAAGTTTTCTGCAAAACCACAAGATGTGCATGCAAATAGTGCTGTTTGCAGAACGCGCTCGTGGATTTCTACCAAACGACGTGCTAAGCATGCCGATGCTGCTCTTTTTAGCACCCGCGCACGCATTTGTGCGAAAACGCGTTTTAAGCATGCACATGCATCTTTTGGTAGACGCGGATGAAGTTTTCTGCAAAACCACAAGATGTGCATGCAAATGGTGCTTTTTGCAGAACGCGCACGTGGATTTCTACCAAACGACGTGCTAAGCATGCCGATGCTGCTCTTTTTAGCACCCGCGCACGGATTTGTGCGAAAACGCGTTTTAAGCATGCACATGCATCTTTTGGTAGACGCGGATGAAGTTTTCTGCAAAACCACAAGATGTGCATGCAAATGGTGCTTTTGGCAGAACGCGCACGTGGATTTCTACCAAACGACGTGCTAAGCATGCCGATGCTGCTCTTTTTAGCACCCGCGCACGGATTTGTGCGAAAACGCGTTTTTAAGCATGCCCATGCATCTTTTGGTAGACGCGGATGAAGTTTTCTGCAAAACCACAAGATGTGCATGCAAATGGTGCTTTTGGCAGAACCCGCACGTGGATTTCTACCAAACGACGTGCTAAGCATGCCGATGCTGCTCTTTTTAGCACCCGCGCACGGATTTGTGCAAAAACGCATTTTAAGCACGCACATGCATCTTTTGGTAGACGCGGATGAAGTTTTCTGCAAAACCACAAGATGTGCATGCAAATGGTGCTTTTGGCAGAACGCGCACGTGGATTTTTACCAAACGACGTGCTAAGCATGCCGATGCTGCTCTTTTTAGCACCCGCGCACGGATTTGTGCGAAAACGCGTTTTAAGCATGCGCATGCATCTTTTGGTAGACGCGGATGAAGTTTTCTGCAAAACCACAAGATGTGCATGCAAATGGTGCTTTTGGCAGAACGCGCACGTGGATTTCTACCAAACGACGTGCTAAGCATGCCGATGCTGCTCTTTTTAGCACCCGCGCACGCATTTGTGCGAAAACGAGTTTTAAGCATGCACATGCATCTTTTGGTAGACGCGGATGAAGTTTTCTGCAAAACCACAAGATGTGCATGCAAATGGTGCTTTTGGCAGAACGCGCACGTGGATTTCTACCAAACGACGTGCTAAGCATGCCGATGCTGCTCTTTTTAGCACCCGCGCACGGATTTGTGCGAAAGCGCGTTTCAAGCATGCACATGCATCTTTTGGTAGACGCGGATGAAGTTTTCTGCAAAACCACAAGATGTGCATGCAAATGGTGCTTTTGGCAGAACGCGCACGTGGATTTCTACCAAACGACGTGCTAAGCATGCCGATGCTGCTCTTTTTAGCACCCGCGCACGGATTTGTGCGAAAACGCGTTTTAAGCATGCACATGCATCTTTTGGTAGACGCGGATGAAGTTTTCTGCAAAACCACAAGATGTGCATGCAAATGGTGCTTTTGGCAGAACGCGCACGTGGATTTCTACCAAACGACGTGCTAAGCATGCCGATGCTGCTCTTTTTAGCACCCGCGCACGCATTTGTGCGAAAACGCGTTTTAAGCATGCACATGCATCTTTTGGTAGACGCGGATGAAGTTTTCTGCAAAACCACAAGATGTGCATGCAAATGGTGCTTTTGGCAGAACGCGCACGTGGATTTCTACCAAACGACGTGCTAAGCATGCCGATGCTGCTCTTTTTAGCACCCGCGCACGGATTTGTGCGAAAACGCGTTTTAAGCATGCACATGCATCTTTTGGTAGACGCGGATGAAGTTTTCTGCAAAACCACAAGATGTGCATGCAAATGGTGCTTTTGGCAGAACGCGCATGTGGATTTCTACCAAACGACGTGCTAAGCATGCCGATGCTGCTCTTTTTAGCACCCGCGCACGGATTTGTGCGAAAACGCCTTTTAAGCATGCACATGCATCTTTTGGTAGACGCGGATGAAGTTTTCTGCAAAACCACAAGATGTGCATGCAAATGGTGCTTTTTGCAGAACGCGCACGTGGATTTCTACCAAACGACGTGCTAAGCATGCCGATGCTGCTCTTTTTAGCACCCGCGCAGGATTTGTGCGAAAACGCGTTTTAAGCATGCACATGCATCTTTTGGTAGACGCGGATGAAGTTTTCTGCAAAACCACAAGATGTGCATGCAAATGGTGCTTTTTGCAGAACGCGCACGTGGATTTCTACCAAACGACGTGCTAAGCATGCCGATGCTGCTCTTTTTAGCACCCGCGCACGGATTTGTGCGAAAACGCGTTTTAAGCATGCGCATGCATCTTTTGGTAGACGCGGATGAAGTTTTCTGCAAAACCACAAGATGTGCATGCAAATGGTGCTTTTGGCAGAACGCGCACGTGGATTTCTACCAAACGACGTGCTAAGCATGCCGATGCTGCTCTTTTTAGCACCCGCGCACGCATTTGTGCGAAAACGCGTTTTAAGCATGCACATGCATCTTTTGGTAGACGCGGATGAAGTTTTCTGCAAAACCACAAGATGTGCATGCAAATGGTGCTTTTGGCAGAACGCGCACGTGGATTTCTACCAAACGACGTGCTAAGCATGCCGATGCTGCTCTTTTTAGCACCCGCGCACGGATTTGTGGGAAAGCGCGTTTCAAGCATGCACATGCATCTTTTGGTAGACGCGGATGAAGTTTTCTGCAAAACCACAAGATGTGCATGCAAATGGTGCTTTTGGCAGAACGCGCACGTGGATTTCTACCAAACGACGTGCTAAGCATGCCGATGCTGCTCTTTTTAGCACCCCGCGCACGGATTTGTGCGAAAACGCGTTTTAAGCATGCACATGCATCTTTTGGTAGACGCGGATGAAGTTTTCTGCAAAACCACAAGATGTGCATGCAAATGGTGCTTTTTGGCAGAACGCGCACGTGGATTTCTACCAAACGACGTGCTAAGCATGCCGATGCTGCTCTTTTTAGCACCCGCGCAAGCATTTGTGCGAAAACGCGTTTTAAGCATGCACATGCATCTTTTGGTAGACGCGGATGAAGTTTTCTGCAAAACCACAAGATGTGCATGCAAATGGTGCTTTTGGCAGAACGCGCACGTGGATTTCTACCAAACGACGTGCTAAGCATGCCGATGCTGCTCTTTTTAGCACCCGCGCACGGATTTGTGCGAAAACGCGTTTTAAGCATGCACATGCATCTTTTGGTAGACGCGGATGAAGTTTTCTGCAAAACCACAAGATGTGCATGCAAATGGTGCTTTTGGCAGAACGCGCATGTGGATTTCTACCAAACGACGTGCTAAGCATGCCGATGCTGCTCTTTTTAGCACCCGCGCACGGATTTGTGCGAAAACGCCTTTTAAGCATGCACATGCATCTTTTGGTAGACGCGGATGAAGTTTTCTGCAAAACCACAAGATGTGCATGCAAATGGTGCTTTTTGCAGAACGCGCACGTGGATTTCTACCAAACGACGTGCTAAGCATGCCGATGCTGCTCTTTTTAGCACCCGCGCAGGATTTGTGCGAAAGCGCGTTTTAAGCATGCACATGCATCTTTTGGTAGACGCGGATGAAGTTTTCTGCAAAACCACAAGATGTGCATGCAAATGGTGCTTTTTGCAGAACGCGCTCGTGGATTTCTACCAAACGACGTGCTAAGCATGCCGATGCTGCTCTTTTTAGCACCCGCGCACGCATTTGTGCGAAAACGCGTTTTAAGCATGCACATGCATCTTTTGGTAGACGCGGATGAAGTTTTCTGCAAAACCACAAGATGTGCATGCAAATGGTGCTTTTGGCAGAACGCGCACGTGGATTTCTACCAAACGACGTGCTAAGCATGCCGATGCTGCTCTTTTTAGCACCGGCGCACGGATTTCTGCGAAAACGCGTTTTAAGCATGCACATGCATCTTTTGGTAGACGCGGATGAAGTTTTCTGCAAAACCACAAGATGTGCATGCAAATGGTGCTTTTGGCAGAACGCGCACGTGGATTTCTACCAAACGACGTGCTAAGCGTGCCGATGCTGCTCTTTTTAGCACCCGCGCACGGATTTGTGCGAAAACAAGTTTTAAGCATGCACATGCATCTTTTGGTAGACGCGGATGAAGTTTTCTGCAAAACCACAAGATGTGCATGCAAATGGTGCTTTTGGCAGAACGCGCACGTGGATTTCTACCAAACGACGCGCTAAGCATGCCGATGCTGCTCTTTTTAGCACCCGCGCACGCATTTGTGCGAAAACGCGTTTTAAGCATGCACATGCATCTTTTGGTAGAAGCGGATGAAGTTTTCTGCAAAACCACAAGATGTGCATGCAAATGGTGCTTTTGGCAGAACGCGCACGTGGATTTCTACCAAACGACGTGCTAAGCATGCCGATGCTGCTCTTTTTAGCACCCGCGCACGGATTTGTGCGAAAACGCGTTTTAAGCATGCACATGCATCTTTTGGTAGACGCGGATGAAGTTTTCTGCAAAACCACAAGATGTGCATGCAAATGGTGCTTTTGGCAGAACGCGCACGTGGATTTCTACCAAACGACGTGCTAAGCATGCCGATGCTGCTCTTTTTAGCACCCGCGCACGCATTTGTGCGAAAACGCGTTTTAAGCATGCACATGCATCTTTTGGTAGACGCGGATGAAGTTTTCTGCAAAACCACAAGATGTGCATGCAAATGGTGCTTTTGGCAGAACGCGCACGTGGATTTCTACCAAACGACGTGCTAAGCATGCCGATGCTGCTCTTTTTAGCACCCGCGCACGGATTTGTGCGAAAACGCGTTTTAAGCATGCACATGCATCTTTTGGTAGACGCGGATGAAGTTTTCTGCAAAACCACAAGATGTGCATGCAAATGGTGCTTTTGGCAGAACGCGCATGTGGATTTCTACCAAACGACGTGCTAAGCATGCCGATGCTGCTCTTTTTAGCACCCGCGCACGGATTTGTGCGAAAACGCCTTTTAAGCATGCACATGCATCTTTTGGTAGACGCGGATGAAGTTTTCTGCAAAACCACAAGATGTGCATGCAAATGGTGCTTTTTGCAGAACGCGCACGTGGATTTCTACCAAACGACGTGCTAAGCATGCCGATGCTGCT
The DNA here is from genome assembly GCF_023375885.2 of Dermacentor andersoni. NCBI lineage: Eukaryota > Metazoa > Arthropoda > Arachnida > Ixodida > Ixodidae > Dermacentor > Dermacentor andersoni. Next base: position 174,586 of record NW_027314853.1, on the reverse strand, counting down.
CTTTTTAGCACCCGCGCAGGATTTGTGCGAAAACGCGTTTTAAGCATGCACATGCATCTTTTGGTAGACGCGGATGAAGTTTTCTGCAAAACCACAAGATGTGCATGCAAATGGTGCTTTTTGCAGAACGCGCACGTGGATTTCTACCAAACGACGTGCTAAGCATGCCGATGCTGCTCTTTTTAGCACCCGCGCACGGATTTGTGCGAAAACGCGTTTTAAGCATGCGCATGCATCTTTTGGTAGACGCGGATGAAGTTTTCTGCAAAACCACAAGATGTGCATGCAAATGGTGCTTTTGGCAGAACGCGCACGTGGATTTCTACCAAACGACGTGCTAAGCATGCCGATGCTGCTCTTTTTAGCACCCGCGCACGCATTTGTGCGAAAACGCGTTTTAAGCATGCACATGCATCTTTTGGTAGACGCGGATGAAGTTTTCTGCAAAACCACAAGATGTGCATGCAAATGGTGCTTTTGGCAGAACGCGCACGTGGATTTCTACCAAACGACGTGCTAAGCATGCCGATGCTGCTCTTTTTAGCACCCGCGCACGGATTTGTGCGAAAGCGCGTTTCAAGCATGCACATGCATCTTTTGGTAGACGCGGATGAAGTTTTCTGCAAAACCACAAGATGTGCATGCAAATGGTGCTTTTGGCAGAACGCGCACGTGGATTTCTACCAAACGACGTGCTAAGCATGCCGATGCTGCTCTTTTTAGCACCCGCGCACGGATTTGTGCGAAAACGCGTTTTAAGCATGCACATGCATCTTTTGGTAGACGCGGATGAAGTTTTCTGCAAAACCACAAGATGTGCATGCAAATGGTGCTTTTGGCAGAACGCGCACGTGGATTTCTACCAAACGACGTGCTAAGCATGCCGATGCTGCTCTTTTTAGCACCCGCGCAAGCATTTGTGCGAAAACGCGTTTTAAGCATGCACATGCATCTTTTGGTAGACGCGGATGAAGTTTTCTGCAAAACCACAAGATGTGCATGCAAATGGTGCTTTTGGCAGAACGCGCACGTGGATTTCTACCAAACGACGTGCTAAGCATGCCGATGCTGCTCTTTTTAGCACCCGCGCACGGATTTGTGCGAAAACGCGTTTTAAGCATGCACATGCATCTTTTGGTAGACGCGGATGAAGTTTTCTGCAAAACCACAAGATGTGCATGCAAATGGTGCTTTTGGCAGAACGCGCATGTGGATTTCTACCAAACGACGTGCTAAGCATGCCGATGCTGCTCTTTTTAGCACCCGCGCACGGATTTGTGCGAAAACGCCTTTTAAGCATGCACATGCATCTTTTGGTAGACGCGGATGAAGTTTTCTGCAAAACCACAAGATGTGCATGCAAATGGTGCTTTTTGCAGAACGCGCACGTGGATTTCTACCAAACGACGTGCTAAGCATGCCGATGCTGCTCTTTTTAGCACCCGCGCAGGATTTGTGCGAAAGCGCGTTTTAAGCATGCACATGCATCTTTTGGTAGACGCGGATGAAGTTTTCTGCAAAACCACAAGATGTGCATGCAAATGGTGCTTTTTGCAGAACGCGCTCGTGGATTTCTACCAAACGACGTGCTAAGCATGCCGATGCTGCTCTTTTTAGCACCCGCGCACGCATTTGTGCGAAAACGCGTTTTAAGCATGCACATGCATCTTTTGGTAGACGCGGATGAAGTTTTCTGCAAAACCACAAGATGTGCATGCAAATGGTGCTTTTGGCAGAACGCGCACGTGGATTTCTACCAAACGACGTGCTAAGCATGCCGATGCTGCTCTTTTTAGCACCGGCGCACGGATTTCTGCGAAAACGCGTTTTAAGCATGCACATGCATCTTTTGGTAGACGCGGATGAAGTTTTCTGCAAAACCACAAGATGTGCATGCAAATGGTGCTTTTGGCAGAACGCGCACGTGGATTTCTACCAAACGACGTGCTAAGCGTGCCGATGCTGCTCTTTTTAGCACCCGCGCACGGATTTGTGCGAAAACAAGTTTTAAGCATGCACATGCATCTTTTGGTAGACGCGGATGAAGTTTTCTGCAAAACCACAAGATGTGCATGCAAATGGTGCTTTTGGCAGAACGCGCACGTGGATTTCTACCAAACGACGCGCTAAGCATGCCGATGCTGCTCTTTTTAGCACCCGCGCACGCATTTGTGCGAAAACGCGTTTTAAGCATGCACATGCATCTTTTGGTAGAAGCGGATGAAGTTTTCTGCAAAACCACAAGATGTGCATGCAAATGGTGCTTTTGGCAGAACGCGCACGTGGATTTCTACCAAACGACGTGCTAAGCATGCCGATGCTGCTCTTTTTAGCACCCGCGCACGGATTTGTGCGAAAACGCGTTTTAAGCATGCACATGCATCTTTTGGTAGACGCGGATGAAGTTTTCTGCAAAACCACAAGATGTGCATGCAAATGGTGCTTTTGGCAGAACGCGCACGTGGATTTCTACCAAACGACGTGCTAAGCATGCCGATGCTGCTCTTTTTAGCACCCGCGCACGCATTTGTGCGAAAACGCGTTTTAAGCATGCACATGCATCTTTTGGTAGACGCGGATGAAGTTTTCTGCAAAACCACAAGATGTGCATGCAAATGGTGCTTTTTGCAGAACGCGCACGTGGATTTCTACCAAACAACGTGCTAAGCATGCCGATGCTGCTCTTTTTAGCACCCGCGCACGCATTTGTGCGAAAACGCGTTTTAAGCATGCACATGCATCTTTTGGTAGACGCGGATGAAGTTTTCTGCAAAACCACAAGATGTGCATGCAACTGGTGCTTTTTGCAGAACGCGCACGTGGATTTCTACCAAACGACGTGCTAAGCATGCCGATGCTGCTCTTTTTAGCACCCGCGCACGGATTTGTGCGAAAACGCGTTTTAAGCATGCACATGCATCTTTTGGTAGACGCGGATGAAGTTTTCTGCAAAACCACAAGATGTGCATGCAAATGGTGCTTTTGGCAGAACGCGCACGTGGATTTCTACCAAACGACGTGCTAAGCATGCCGATGCTGCTCTTTTTAGCACCCGCGCACGGATTTGTGCGAAAACGCGTTTTAAGCATGCCCATGCATCTTTTGGTAGACGCGGATGAAGTTTTCTGCAAAACCACAAGATGTGCATGCAAATGGTGCTTTTGGCAGAACCCGCACGTGGATTTCTACCAAACGACGTGCTAAGCATGCCGATGCTGCTCTTTTTAGCACCCGCGCACGGATTTGTGCAAAAACGCATTTTAAGCACGCACATGCATCTTTTGGTAGACGCGGATGAAGTTTTCTGCAAAACCACAAGATGTGCATGCAAATGGTGCTTTTGGCAGAACGCGCACGTGGATTTTTACCAAACGACGTGCTAAGCATGCCGATGCTGCTCTTTTTAGCACCCGCGCACGGATTTGTGCGAAAACGCGTTTTAAGCATGCGCATGCATCTTTTGGTAGACGCGGATGAAGTTTTCTGCAAAACCACAAGATGTGCATGCAAATGGTGCTTTTGGCAGAACGCGCACGTGGATTTCTACCAAACGACGTGCTAAGCATGCCGATGCTGCTCTTTTTAGCACCCGCGCACGCATTTGTGCGAAAACGCGTTTTAAGCATGCACATGCATCTTTTGGTAGACGCGGATGAAGTTTTCTGCAAAACCACAAGATGTGCATGCAAATGGTGCTTTTGGCAGAACGCGCACGTGGATTTCTACCAAACGACGTGCTAAGCATGCCGATGCTGCTCTTTTTAGCACCCGCGCACGGATTTGTGCGAAAGCGCGTTTCAAGCATGCACATGCATCTTTTGGTAGACGCGGATGAAGTTTTCTGCAAAACCACAAGATGTGCATGCAAATGGTGCTTTTGGCAGAACGCGCACGTGGATTTCTACCAAACGACGCGCTAAGCATGCCGATGCTGCTCTTTTTAGCACCCGCGCACGCATTTGTGCGAAAACGCGTTTTAAGCATGCACATGCATCTTTTGGTAGAAGCGGATGAAGTTTTCTGCAAAACCACAAGATGTACATGCAAATGGTGCTTTTGGCAGAACGCGCACGTGGATTTCTACCAAACGACGTGCTAAGCATGCCGATGCTGCTCTTTTTAGCACCCGCGCACGGATTTGTGCGAAAACGCGTTTTAAGCATGCACATGCATCTTTTGGTAGACGCGGATGAAGTTTTCTGCAAAACCACAAGATGTGCATGCAAATGGTGCTTTTGGCAGAACGCGCACGTGGATTTCTACCAAACGACGTGCTAAGCATGCCGATGCTGCTCTTTTTAGCACCCGCGCACGCATTTGTGCGAAAACGCGTTTTAAGCATGCACATGCATCTTTTGGTAGACGCGGATGAAGTTTTCTGCAAAACCACAAGATGTGCATGCAAATGGTGCTTTTTGCAGAACGCGCACGTGGATTTCTACCAAACAACGTGCTAAGCATGCCGATGCTGCTCTTTTTAGCACCCGCGCACGCATTTGTGCGAAAACGCGTTTTAAGCATGCACATGCATCTTTTGGTAGACGCGGATGAAGTTTTCTGCAAAACCACAAGATGTGCATGCAACTGGTGCTTTTTGCAGAACGCGCACGTGGATTTCTACCAAACGACGTGCTAAGCATGCCGATGCTGCTCTTTTTAGCACCCGCGCACGGATTTGTGCGAAAACGCGTTTTAAGCATGCACATGCATCTTTTGGTAGACGCGGATGAAGTTTTCTGCAAAACCACAAGATGTGCATGCAAATGGTGCTTTTGGCAGAACGCGCACGTGGATTTCTACCAAACGACGTGCTAAGCATGCCGATGCTGCTCTTTTTAGCACCCGCGCACGGATTTGTGCGAAAACGCGTTTTAAGCATGCCCATGCATCTTTTGGTAGACGCGGATGAAGTTTTCTGCAAAACCACAAGATGTGCATGCAAATGGTGCTTTTGGCAGAACCCGCACGTGGATTTCTACCAAACGACGTGCTAAGCATGCCGATGCTGCTCTTTTTAGCACCCGCGCACGGATTTGTGCAAAAACGCATTTTAAGCACGCACATGCATCTTTTGGTAGACGCGGATGAAGTTTTCTGCAAAACCACAAGATGTGCATGCAAATGGTGCTTTTGGCAGAACGCGCACGTGGATTTTTACCAAACGACGTGCTAAGCATGCCGATGCTGCTCTTTTTAGCACCCGCGCACGGATTTGTGCGAAAACGCGTTTTAAGCATGCGCATGCATCTTTTGGTAGACGCGGATGAAGTTTTCTGCAAAACCACAAGATGTGCATGCAAATGGTGCTTTTGGCAGAACGCGCACGTGGATTTCTACCAAACGACGTGCTAAGCATGCCGATGCTGCTCTTTTTAGCACCCGCGCACGCATTTGTGCGAAAACGCGTTTTAAGCATGCACATGCATCTTTTGGTAGACGCGGATGAAGTTTTCTGCAAAACCACAAGATGTGCATGCAAATGGTGCTTTTGGCAGAACGCGCACGTGGATTTCTACCAAACGACGTGCTAAGCATGCCGATGCTGCTCTTTTTAGCACCCGCGCACGGATTTGTGCGAAAGCGCGTTTCAAGCATGCACATGCATCTTTTGGTAGACGCGGATGAAGTTTTCTGCAAAACCACAAGATGTGCATGCAAATGGTGCTTTTGGCAGAACGCGCACGTGGATTTCTACCAAACGACGTGCTAAGCATGCCGATGCTGCTCTTTTTAGCACCCGCGCACGGATTTGTGCGAAAACGCGTTTTAAGCATGCACATGCATCTTTTGGTAGACGCGGATGAAGTTTTCTGCAAAACCACAAGATGTGCATGCAAATGGTGCTTTTGGCAGAACGCGCACGTGGATTTCTACCAAACGACGTGCTAAGCATGCCGATGCTGCTCTTTTTAGCACCCGCGCACGCATTTGTGCGAAAACGCGTTTTAAGCATGCACATGCATCTTTTGGTAGACGCGGATGAAGTTTTCTGCAAAACCACAAGATGTGCATGCAAATGGTGCTTTTGGCAGAACGCGCACGTGGATTTCTACCAAACGACGTGCTAAGCATGCCGATGCTGCTCTTTTTAGCACCCGCGCACGGATTTGTGCGAAAACGCGTTTTAAGCATGCACATGCATCTTTTGGTAGACGCGGATGAAGTTTTCTGCAAAACCACAAGATGTGCATGCAAATGGTGCTTTTGGCAGAACGCGCATGTGGATTTCTACCAAACGACGTGCTAAGCATGCCGATGCTGCTCTTTTTAGCACCCGCGCACGGATTTGTGCGAAAACGCCTTTTAAGCATGCACATGCATCTTTTGGTAGACGCGGATGAAGTTTTCTGCAAAACCACAAGATGTGCATGCAAATGGTGCTTTTTGCAGAACGCGCACGTGGATTTCTACCAAACGACGTGCTAAGCATGCCGATGCTGCTCTTTTTAGCACCCGCGCAGGATTTGTGCGAAAACGCGTTTTAAGCATGCACATGCATCTTTTGGTAGACGCGGATGAAGTTTTCTGCAAAACCACAAGATGTGCATGCAAATGGTGCTTTTTGCAGAACGCGCACGTGGATTTCTACCAAACGACGTGCTAAGCATGCCGATGCTGCTCTTTTTAGCACCCGCGCACGGATTTGTGCGAAAACGCGTTTTAAGCATGCGCATGCATCTTTTGGTAGACGCGGATGAAGTTTTCTGCAAAACCACAAGATGTGCATGCAAATGGTGCTTTTGGCAGAACGCGCACGTGGATTTCTACCAAACGACGTGCTAAGCATGCCGATGCTGCTCTTTTTAGCACCCGCGCACGCATTTGTGCGAAAACGCGTTTTAAGCATGCACATGCATCTTTTGGTAGACGCGGATGAAGTTTTCTGCAAAACCACAAGATGTGCATGCAAATGGTGCTTTTGGCAGAACGCGCACGTGGATTTCTACCAAACGACGTGCTAAGCATGCCGATGCTGCTCTTTTTAGCACCCGCGCACGGATTTGTGCGAAAGCGCGTTTCAAGCATGCACATGCATCTTTTGGTAGACGCGGATGAAGTTTTCTGCAAAACCACAAGATGTGCATGCAAATGGTGCTTTTGGCAGAACGCGCACGTGGATTTCTACCAAACGACGTGCTAAGCATGCCGATGCTGCTCTTTTTAGCACCCGCGCACGGATTTGTGCGAAAACGCGTTTTAAGCATGCACATGCATCTTTTGGTAGACGCGGATGAAGTTTTCTGCAAAACCACAAGATGTGCATGCAAATGGTGCTTTTGGCAGAACGCGCACGTGGATTTCTACCAAACGACGTGCTAAGCATGCCGATGCTGCTCTTTTTAGCACCCGCGCACGCATTTGTGCGAAAACGCGTTTTAAGCATGCACATGCATATTTTGGTAGACGCGGATGAAGTTTTCTGCAAAACCACAAGATGTGCATGCAAATGGTGCTTTTGGCAGAACGCGCACGTGGATTTCTACCAAACGACGTGCTAAGCATGCCGATGCTGCTCTTTTTAGCACCCGCGCACGGATTTGTGCGAAAACGCGTTTTAAGCATGCACATGCATCTTTTGGTAGACGCGGATGAAGTTTTCTGCAAAACCACAAGATGTGCATGCAAATGGTGCTTTTGGCAGAACGCGCATGTGGATTTCTACCAAACGACGTGCTAAGCCTGCCGATGCTGCTCTTTTTAGCACCCGCGCACGGATTTGTGCGAAAACGCCTTTTAAGCATGCACATGCATCTTTTGGTAGACGCGGATGAAGTTTTCTGCAAAACCACAAGATGTGCATGCAAATGGTGCTTTTTGCAGAACGCGCACGTGGATTTCTACCAAACGACGTGCTAAGCATGCCGATGCTGCTCTTTTTAGCACCCGCGCAGGATTTGTGCGAAAGCGCGTTTTAAGCATGCACATGCATCTTTTGGTAGACGCGGATGAAGTTTTCTGCAAAACCACAAGATGTGCATGCAAATGGTGCTTTTTGCAGAACGCGCTCGTGGATTTCTACCAAACGACGTGCTAAGCATGCCGATGCTGCTCTTTTTAGCACCCGCGCACGCATTTGTGCGAAAACGCGTTTTAAGCATGCACATGCATCTTTTGGTAGACGCGGATGAAGTTTTCTGCAAAACCACAAGATGTGCATGCAAATGGTGCTTTTGGCAGAACGCGCACGTGGATTTCTACCAAACGACGTGCTAAGCGTGCCGATGCTGCTCTTTTTAGCACCCGCGCACGGATTTGTGCGAAAACAAGTTTTAAGCATGCACATGCATCTTTTGGTAGACGCGGATGAAGTTTTCTGCAAAACCACAAGATGTGCATGCAAATGGTGCTTTTGGCAGAACGCGCACGTGGATTTCTACCAAACGACGCGCTAAGCATGCCGATGCTGCTCTTTTTAGCACCCGCGCACGCATTTGTGCGAAAACGCGTTTTAAGCATGCACATGCATCTTTTGGTAGAAGCGGATGAAGTTTTCTGCAAAACCACAAGATGTGCATGCAAATGGTGCTTTTGGCAGAACGCGCACGTGGATTTCTACCAAACGACGTGCTAAGCATGCCGATGCTGCTCTTTTTAGCACCCGCGCACGGATTTGTGCGAAAACGCGTTTTAAGCATGCACATGCATCTTTTGGTAGACGCGGATGAAGTTTTCTGCAAAACCACAAGATGTGCATGCAAATGGTGCTTTTGGCAGAACGCGCACGTGGATTTCTACCAAACGACGTGCTAAGCATGCCGATGCTGCTCTTTTTAGCACCCGCGCACGGATTTGTGCGAAAACGCGTTTTAAGCATGAACATGCATCTTTTGGTAGACGCGGATGAAGTTTTCTGCAAAACCACAAGATGTGCATGCAAATGGTGCTTTTGGCAGAACGCGCACGTGGATTTCTACCAAACGACGTGCTAAGCATGCCGATGCTGCTCTTTTTAGCACCCGCGCACGCATTTGTGCGAAAACGCGTTTTAAGCATGCACATGCATCTTTTGGTAGACGCGGATGAAGTTTTCTGCAAAACCACAAGATGTGCATGCAAATGGTTCTTTTGGCAGAACGCGCCCGTGGATTTTTACCAAACGACGTGCTAAGCATGCCGATGCTGCTCTTTTTAGCACCCGCGCACGGATTTGTGCGAAAACGCGTTTTAAGCATGCACATGCATCTTTTTGTAGACGCGGATGAAGTTTTCTGCAAAACCACAAGATGTGCATGCAAATGGTGCTTTTGGCAGAACGCGCACGTGGATTTCTACCAAACGACGTGCTAAGCATGCCGATGCTGCTCTTTTTAGCACTCGCGCACGGATTTGTGCGAAAACGCGTTTTAAGCATGCACATGCATCTTTTGGTAGACGCGGATTAAGTTTTCTGCAAAACCACAAGATGTGCATGCAAATGGTGCTTTTGGCAGAACGCGCACGTGGATTTCTACCAAACGACGTGCTAAGCATGCCGATGCTGCTCTTTTTAGCACCCGCGCACGGATTTGTGCGAAAACGCGTTTTAAGCATGCACATGCATCTTTTGGTAGACGCGGATGAAGTTTTCTGCAAAACCACAAGATGTGCATGCAAATGGTGCTTTTGGCAGAACGCGCACGTGGATTTCTACCCAACGACGTGCTAAGCATGCCGATGCTGCTCTTTTTAGCACCCGCGCACGCATTTGTGCGAAAACGCGTTTTAAGCATGCACATGCATCTTTTGGTAGACGCGGATGAAGTTTTCTGCAAAACCACAAGATGTGCACGCAAATGGTGCTTTTGGCAGAACGCGCACGTGGATTTCTACCAAACGACGTGCTAAGCATGCCGATGCTGCTCTTTTTAGCACCCGCGCACGGATTTGTGCGAAAACGCGTTTTAAGCATGCACATGCATCTTTTGGTAGACGCGGATGAAGTTTTCTGCAAAACCACAAGATGTGCATGCAAATGGTGCTTTTGGCAGAACGCGCACGTGGATTTCTACCAAACGACGTGCTAAGCATGCCGATGCTGCTCTTTTTAGCACCCGCGCACGGATTTGTGCGAAAACGCGTTTTAAGCATGCACATGCATCTTTTGGTAGACGCGGATGAAGTTTTCTGCAAAACCACAAGATGTGCATGCAAATGGTGCTTTTGGCAGAACGCGCACGTGGATTTCTACCAAACGACGTGCTAAGCATGCCGATGCTGCTCTTTTTAGCACCCGCGCACGCATTTGTGCGAAAACGCGTTTTAAGCATGCACATGCATCTTTTGGTAGACGCGGATGAAGTTTTCTGCAAAACCACAAGATGTGCATGCAAATGGTGCTTTTGGCAGAACGCGCACGTGGATTTCTACCAAACGACGTGCTAAGCATGCCGATGCTGCTCTTTTTAGCACCCGCGCACGGATTTGTGCGAAAACGCGTTTTAAGCATGCACATGCATCTTTTGGTAGACGCGGATGAAGTTTTCTGCAAAACCACAAGATGTGCATGCAAATGGTGCTTTTGGCAGAACGCGCACGTGGATTTCTACCAAACGACGTGCTAAGCATGCCGATGCTGCTCTTTTTAGCACCCGCGCACGCATTTGTGCGAAAACGCGTTTTAAGCATGCACATGCATCTTTTGGTAGACGCGGATGAAGTTTTCTGCAAAACCACAAGATGTGCATGCAAATGGTGCTTTTTGCAGAACGCGCTCGTGGATTTCTACCAAACGACGTGCTAAGCATGCCGATGCTGCTCTTTTTAGCACCCGCGCACGGATTTGTGCGAAAACGCGTTTTAAGCATGAACATGCATCTTTTGGTAGACGCGGATGAAGTTTTCTGCAAAACCACAAGATGTGCATGCAAATGGTGCTTTTGGCAGAACGCGCACGTGGATTTCTACCAAACGACGTGCTAAGCATGCCGATGCTGCTCTTTTTAGCACCCGCGCACGCATTTGTGCGAAAACGCGTTTTAAGCATGCACATGCATCTTTTGGTAGACGCGGATGAAGTTTTCTGCAAAACCACAAGATGTGCATGCAAATGGTGCTTTTGGCAGAACGCGCACGTGGATTTCTACGAAACGACGTGCTAAGCATGCCGATGCTGCTCTTTTTAGCACCCGCGCACGGATTTGTGCGAAAACGCGTTTTAAGCATGCACATGCATCTTTTGGTAGATGCGGATGAAGTTTTCTGCAAAACCACAAGATGTGCATGCAAATGGTGCTTTTGGCAGAACGCGCACGTGGATTTCTACCAAACGACGTGCTAAGCATGCCGATGCTGCTCTTTTTAGCACCCGCGCACGGATTTGTGCGAAAACGCCTTTTAAGCATGCACATGCATCTTTTGGTAGACGCGGATGAAGTTTTCTGCAAAACCACAAGATGTGCATGCAAATGGTGCTTTTTGCAGAACGCGCACGTGGATTTCTACCAAACGACGTGCTAAGCATGCCGATGCTGCTCTTTTTAGCACCCGCGCACGGATTTGTGCGAAAACGCGTTTTAAGCATGCACATGCATCTTTTGGTAGACGCGGATGAAGTTTTCTGCAAAACCACATGATGTGCATGCAAATGGTGCTTTTGGCAGAACGCGCACGTGGATTTCTACCAAACGACGTGCTAAGCATGCCGATGCTGCTCTTTTTAGCACCCGCGCACGGATTTGTGCGAAAACGCGTTTTAAGCATGCACATGCATCTTTTGGTAGACGCGAATGAAGTTTTCTGCAAAACCACAAGATGTGCATGCAAATGGTGCTTTTGGCAGAACGCGCACGTAGATTTCTACCAAACGACGTGCTAAGCATGCCGATGCTGCTCTTTTTAGCACCCGCGCACGCATTTGTGCGAAAACGCGTTTTAAGCATGCACATGCATCTTTTGGTAGACGCGGATGAAGTTTTCTGCAAAACCACAAGATGTGCATGCAAATGGTGCTTTTTGCAGAACGCGCACGTGGATTTCTACCAAACGACGTGCTAAGCATGCCGATGCTGCTATTTTTAGCACCCGCGCACGCATTTGTGCGAAAACGCGTTTTAAGCATGCACATGCATCTTTTGGTAGACGCGGATGAAGTTTTCTGCAAAACCACAAGATGTGCATGCAAATGGTGCTTTTTGCAGAACGCGCACGTGGATTTCTACCAAACGACGTGCTAAGCATGCCGATGCTGCTCTTTTTAGCACCCGCGCACGCATTTGTGCGAAAACGCGTTTTAAGCATGCACATGCATCTTTTGGTAGACGCGGATGAAGTTTTCTGCAAAACCACAAGATGTGCATGCAAATGGTGCTTTTTGCAGAACGCGCACGTGGATTTCTACCAAACAACGTGCTAAGCATGCCGATGCTGCTCTTTTTAGCACCCGCGCACGCATTTGTGCGAAAACGCGTTTTAAGCATGCACATGCATCTTTTGGTAGACGCGGATGAAGTTTTCTGCAAAACCACAAGATGTGCATGCAAATGGTGCTTTTTGCAGAACGCGCACGTGGATTTCTACCAAACGACGTGCTAAGCATGCCGATGCTGCTATTTTTAGCACCCGCGCACGGATTTGTGCGAAAACGCGTTTTAAGCATGCACATGCATCTTTTGGTAGACGCGGATGAAGTTTTCTGCAAAACCACAAGATGTGCATGCAAATGGTGCTTTTGGCAGAACGCGCACGTGGATTTCTACCAAACGACGTGCTAAGCATGCCGATGCTGCTCTTTTTAGCACCCTCGCACGCATTTGTGTGAAAACGCGTTTTAAGCATGCACATGCATCTTTTGGTAGACGCGGATGAAGTTTTCTGCAAAACCACTAGATGTGCATGCAAATAGTGCTGTTTGCAGAACGCGCTCGTGGATTTCTACCAAACGACGTGCTAAGCATGCCGATGCTGCTCTTTTTAGCACCCGCGCACGCATTTGTGCGAAAACGCGTTTTAAGCATGCACATGCATCTTTTGGTAGACGCGGATGAAGTTTTCTGTAAAACCACAAGATGTGCATGCAAATGGTGCTTTTTGCAGAACGCGCACGTGGATTTCTACCAAACGACGTGCTAAGCATGCCGATGCTGCTCTTTTTAGCACCCGCGCACGGATTTGTGCGAAAACGCGTTTTAAGCATGCACATGCATCTTTTGGTAGACGCGGATGAAGTTTTCTGCAAAACCACAAGATGTGCATGCAAATGGTGCTTTTGGCAGAACGCGCACGTGGATTTCTACCAAACGACGTGCTAAGCATGCCGATGCTGCTCTTTTTAGCACCGGCGCAAGGATTTCTGCGAAAACGCGTTTTAAGCATGCACATGCATCTTTTGGTAGACGCGGATGAAGTTTTCTGCAAAACCACAAGATGTGCATGCAAATGGTGCTTTTGGCAGAACGCGCACGTGGATTTCTACCAAACGACGTGCTAAGCATGCCGATGCTGCTCTTTTTAGCACCCGCGCACGGATTTGTGCGAAAACGCGTTTTAAGCATGCCCATGCATCTTTTGGTAGACGCGGATGAAGTTTTCTGCAAAACCACAAGATGTGCATGCAAATGGTGCTTTTGGCAGAACCCGCACGTGGATTTCTACCAAACGACGTGCTAAGCATGCCGATGCTGCTCTTTTTAGCACCCGCGCACGGATTTGTGCAAAAACGCATTTTAAGCGTGCACATGCATCTTTTGGTAGACGCGGATGAAGTTTTCTGCAAAACCACAAGATGTGCATGCAAATGGTGCTTTTGGCAGAACGCGCACGTGGATTTCTACCAAACGACGTGCTAAGCATGCCGATGCTGCTCTTTATAGCACCCGCGCACGGATTTGTGCGAAAACGCGTTTTAAGCAAGCACATGCATCTTTTGGTAGACGCGGATGAAGTTTTCTGCAAAACCACAAGATGTGCATGCAAATGGTGCTTTTGGCAGAACGCGCACGTGGATTTCTACCAAACGACGTGCTAAGCATGCCGATGCTGCTCTTTTTAGCACCCGCGCACGGATTTGTGCGAAAACGCGTTTTAAGCATGCACATGCATCTTTTGGTAGACGCGGATGAAGTTTTCTGCAAAACCACAAGATGTGCATGCAAATGGTGCTTTTTGCAGAACGCGCACGTGGATTTCTACCAAACGACGTGCTAAGCATGCCGATGCTGCTCTTTTTAGCACCCGCGCACGCATTTGTGCGAAAACGCGTTTTAAGCATGCACATGCATCTTTTGGTAGACGCGGATGAAGTTTTCTGCAAAACCACAAGATGTGCATGCAAATGGTGCTTTTTGCAGAACGCGCACGTGGATTTCTACCAAACGACGTGCTAAGCATGCCGATGCTGCTCTTTATAGCACCCGCGCACGGATTTGTGCGAAAACGCGTTTTAAGCATGCACATGCATCTTTTGGTAGACGCGGATGAATTTTTCTGCAAAACCACAAGATGTGCATGCAAATGGTGCTTTTGGCAGAACGCGCACGTGGATTTCTACCAAACGACGTGCTAAGCATGCCGATGCTGCTCTTTATAGCACCCGCGCACGGATTTGTGCGAAAACGCGTTTTAAGCATGCACATGCATCTTTTGGTAGACGCGGATGAAGTGTTCTGCAAAACCACAAGATGTGCATGCAAATGGTGCTTTTGGCAGAACGCGCACGTGGATTTCTACCAAACGACGTGCTAAGCATGCCGATGCTGCTCTTTATAGCACCCGCGCACGGATTTGTGCGAAAACGCGTTTTAAGCATGCACATGCATCTTTTGGTAGACGCGGATGAAGATTTCTGCAAAACCACAAGATGTGCATGCAAATAGTGCTGTTTGCAGAACGCGCTCGTGGATTTCTACCAAACGACGTGCTAAGCATGCCGATGCTGCTCTTTTTAGCACCCGCGCACGCATTTGTGCGAAAACGCGTTTTAAGCATGCACATGCATCTTTTGGTAGACGCGGATGAAGTTTTCTGCAAAACCACAAGATGCGCATGCAAATGGTGCTTTTTGCAGAACGCGCACGTGGATTTCTACCAAACGACGTGCTAAGCATGCCGATGCTGCTCTTTTTAGCACCCGCGCACGGATTTGTGCGAAAACACGTTTTAAGCATGCACATGCATCTTTTGGTAGACGCGGATGAAGTTTTCTGCAAAACCACAAGATGTGCATGCAAATGGTGCTTTTGGCAGAACGCGCACGTGGATTTCTACCAAACGACGTGCTAAGCATGCCGATGCTGCTCTTTTTAGCACCGGCGCAAGGATTTCTGCGAAAACGCGTTGTAAGCATGCACATGCATCTTTTGGTAGACGCGGATGAAGTTTTCTGCAAAACCACAAGATGTGCATGCAAATGGTGCTTTTGGCAGAACGCGCACGTGGATTTCTACCAAACGACGTGCTAAGCATGCCGATGCTGCTCTTTTTAGCACCCGCGCACGGATTTGTGCGAAAACGCGTTTTAAGCATGCCCATGCATCTTTTGGTAGACGGGGATGAAGTTTTCTGCAAAACCACAAGATGTGCATGCAAATGGTGCTTTTGGCAGAACCCGCACGTGGATTTCTACCAAACGACGTGCTAAGCATGCCGATGCTGCTCTTTTTAGCACCCGCGCACGGATTTGTGCAAAAACGCATTTTAAGCATGCACATGCATCTTTTGGTAGACGCGGATGAAGTTTTCTGCAAAACCACAAGATGTGCATGCAAATGGTGCTTTTGGCAGAACGCGCACGTGGATTTCTACCAAACGACGTGCTAAGCATGCCGATGCTGCTCTTTTTAGCACCCGCGCACGGATTTGTGCGAAAACGCGTTTTAAGCATGCACATGCATCTTTTGGTAGACGCGGATGAAGTTTTCTGCAAAACCACAAGATGTGCATGCAAATGGTGCTTTTGGCAGAACGCGCCCGTGGATTTCTACCAAACGACGTGCTAAGCATGCCGATGCTGCTCTTTTTAGCACCCGCGCACGGATTTGTGCGAAAACGCGTTTTAAGCATGCCCATGCATCTTTTGGTAGACGCGGATGAAGTTTTCTGCAAAACCACAAGATGTGCATGCAAATGGTGCTTTTGGCAGAACCCGCACGTGGATTTCTACCAAACGACGTGCTAAGCATGCCGATGCTGCTCTTTTTAGCACCCGCGCACGGATTTGTGCAAAAACGCATTTTAAGCATGCACATGCATCTTTTGGTAGACGCGGATGAAGTTTTCTGCAAAACCACAAGATGTGCATGCAAATGGTGCTTTTTGCAGAACGCGCACGTGGATTTCTACCAAACGACGTGCTAAGCATGCCGATGCTGCTCTTTTTAGCACCCGCGCACGCATTTGTGCGAAAACGCGTTTTAAGCATGCACATGCATCTTTTGGTAGACGCGGATGAAGTTTTCTGCAAAACCACAAGATGTGCATGCAAATGGTGCTTTTTGCAGAACGCGCACGTGGATTTCTACCAAACGACGTGCTAAGCATGCCGATGCTGCTCTTTATAGCACCCGCGCAAGGATTTGTGCGAAAACGCGTTTTAAGCATGCACATGCATCTTTTGGTAGACGCGGATGAAGTTTTCTGCAAGACCACAAGATGTGCATGCAAATGGTGCTTTTGGCAGAACGCGCACGTGGATTTCTACCAAACGACGTGCTAAGCATGCCGATGCTGCTCTTTTTAGCACCCGCGCACGGATTTGTGCGAAAACGCGTTTTAAGCATGCACATGCATCTTTTGGTAGACGCGGATGAAGTGTTCTGCAAAACCACAAGATGTGCATGCAAATGGTGCTTTTGGCAGAACGCGCACGTGGATTTCTACCAAACGACGTGCTAAGCATGCCGATGCTGCTCTTTATAGCACCCGCGCACGGATTTGTGCGAAAACGCGTTTTAAGCATGCACATGCATCTTTTGGTAGACGCGGATGAAGATTTCTGCAAAACCACAAGATGTGCATGCAAATAGTGCTGTTTGCAGAACGCGCTCGTGGATTTCTACCAAACGACGTGCTAAGCATGCCGATGCTGCTCTTTTTAGCACCCGCGCACGCATTTGTGCGAAAACGCGTTTTAAGCATGCACATGCATCTTTTGGTAGACGCGGATGAAGTTTTCTGCAAAACCACAAGATGTGCATGCAAATGGTGCTTTTTGCAGAACGCGCACGTGGATTTCTACCAAACGACGTGCTAAGCATGCCGATGCTGCTCTTTTTAGCACCCGCGCACGGATTTGTGCGAAAACGCGTTTTAAGCATGCACATGCATCTTTTGGTAGACGCGGATGAAGTTTTCTGCAAAACCACAAGATGTGCATGCAAATGGTGCTTTTGGCAGAACGCGCACGTGGATTTCTACCAAACGACGTGCTAAGCATGCCGATGCTGCTCTTTTTAGCACCCGCGCACGGATTTGTGCAAAAACGCATTTTAAGCATGCACATGCATCTTTTGGTAGACGCGGATGAAGTTTTCTGCAAAACCACAAGATGTGCATGCAAATGGTGCTTTTGGCAGAACGCGCCCGTGGATTTCTACCAAACGACGTGCTAAGCATGCCGATGCTGCTCTTTTTAGCACCCGCGCACGGATTTGTGCGAAAACGCGTTTTAAGCATGCACATGCAACTTTTGGTAGACGCGGATGAAGTTTTCTGCAAAACCACAAGATGTGCATGCAAATGGTGCTTTTGGCAGAACGCGCACGTGGATTTCTACCAAACGACGTGCTAAGCATGCCGATGCTGCTCTTTTTAGCACCCGCGCACGGATTTGTGCGAAAACGCGTTTTAAGCATGCCCATGCATCTTTTGGTAGACGCGGATGAAGTTTTCTGCAAAACCACAAGATGTGCATGCAAATGGTGCTTTTGGCAGAACCCGCACGTGGATTTCTACCAAACGACGTGCTAAGCATGCCGATGCTGCTCTTTTTAGCACCAGCGCACGGATTTGTGCAAAAACGCATTTTAAGCATGCACATGCATCTTTTGGTAGACGCGGATGAAGTTTTCTGCAAAACCACAAGATGTGCATGCAAATGGTGCTTTTGGCAGAACGCGCACGTGGATTTCTACCAAACGACGTGCTAAGCATGCCGATGCTGCTCTTTTTAGCACCCGCGCACGGATTTGTGCGAAAACGCGTTTTAAGCATGCACATGCATCTTTTGGTAGACGCGGATGAAGTTTTCTGCAAAACCACAAGATGTGCATGCAAATGGTGCTTTTGGCAGAACGCGCACGTGGATTTCTACCAAACGACGTGCTAAGCATGCCGATGCTGCTCTTTTTAGTACCCGCGCACGGATTTGTGCGAAAACAAGTTTTAAGCATGCACATTATTCTTTTGGTAGACGCGGATGAAGTTTTCTGCAAAACCACAAGATGTGCATGCAAATGGTGCTTTTGGCAGAACGCGCACGTGGATTTCTACCAAACGACGTGCTAAGCATGCCGATGCTGCTCTTTTTAGCACCCGCGCACGGATTTGTGCGAAAACGCGTTTTAAGCATGCACATGCATCTTTTGATAGACGCGGATGAAGTTTTCTGCAAAACCACAAGATGTGCATGCAAATGGTGCTTTTGGCAGAACGCGCACGTGGATTTCTACCAAACGACGTGCTAAGCATGCCGATGCTGCTCTTTATAGCACCCGCGCACGGATTTGTGCGAAAACGCGTTTTAAGCATGCACATGCATCTTTTGGTAGACGCGGATGAAGTTTTCTGCAAAACCACAAGATGTGCATGCAAATGGTGCTTTTGGCAGAACGCGCGCGTGGATTTCTACCAAACGACGTGCTAAGCATGCCGATGCTGCTCTTTATAGCACCCGCGCACGGATTTGTGCGAAAACGCGTTTTAAGCATGCACATGCATCTTTTGGTAGACGCGGATGAAGTGTTCTGCAAAACCACAAGATGTGCATGCAAATGGTGCTTTTGGCAGAACGCGCACGTGGATTTCTACCAAACGACGTGCTAAGCATGCCGATGCTGCTCTTTTTAGCACCCGCGCACGCATTTGTGCGAAAACGCATTTTAAGCATGCACATGCATCTTTTGGTAGACGCGGATGACGTTTTCTGCAAAACCACAAGATGTGCATGCAAATGGTGCTTTTTGCAGAACGCGCACATGGATTTCTACCAAACGACGTGCTAAGCATGCCGATGCTGCTCTTTTTAGCACCCGCGCACGCATTTGTGCGAAAACGCGTTTTAAGCATGCACATGCATCTTTTGGTAGACGCGGATGAAGTTTTCTGCAAAACCACAAGATGTGCATGCAAATGGTGCTTTTTGCAGAACGCGCACGTGGATTTCTACCAAACGACGTGCTAAGCATGCCGATGCTGCTCTTTTTAGCACCCGCGCACGCATTTGTGCGAAAACGCATTTTAAGCATGCACATGCATCTTTTGGTAGACGCGGATGAAGATTTCTGCAAAACCACAAGATGTGCATGCAAATGGTGCTTTTTGCAGAACGCGCACATGGATTTCTACCAAACGACGTGCTAAGCATGCCGATGCTGCTCTTTTTAGCACCCGCGCACGCATTTGTGCGAAAACGCGTTTTAAGCATGCACATGCATCTTTTGGTAGACGCGGATGAAGTTTTCTGCAAAACCACAAGATGTGCATGCAAATGGTGCTTTTTGCAGAACGCGCACGTGGATTTCTACCAAACGACGTGCTAAGCATGCCGATGCTGCTCTTTTTAGCACCCGCGCACGGATTTGTGCGAAAACGCGTTTTAAGCATGCACATGCATCTTTTGGTAGACGCGGATGAAGTTTTCTGCAAAACCACAAGATGTGCATGCAAATGGTGCTTTTGGCAGAACGCGCACGTGGATTTCTACCAAACGACGTGCTAAGCATGCCGATGCTGCTCTTTTTAGCACCCGCGCACGCATTTGTGCGAAAACGCGTTTTAAGCATGCACATGCATCTTTTGGTAGACGCGGATGAAGTTTTCTGCAAAACCACAAGATGTGCATGCAAATGGTGCTTTTGGCAGAACGCGCACGTGGATTTCTACCAAACGACGTGCTAAGCATGCCGATGCTGCTCTTTTTAGCACCCGCGCACGGATTTGTGCGAAAGCGCGTTTTAAGCATGCACATGCATCTTTTGGTAGACGCGGATGAAGTTTTCTGCAAAACCACAAGATGTGCATGCAAATGGTGCTTTTGGCAGAACGCGCACGTGGATTTCTACCAAACGACGTGCTAAGCATGCCGATGCTGCTCTTTTAAGCACCCGCGCACGGATTTGTGCGAAAACGCGTTTTAAGCATGCACATGCATCTTTTGGTAGACGCGGATGAAGTTTTCTGCAAAACCACAAGATGTGCATGCAAATGGTGCTTTTGGCAGAACGCGCACGTGGATTTCTACCAAACGACGTGCTAAGCATGCCGATGCTGCTCTTTTTAGCACCCGCGCACGCATTTGTGCGAAAACGCGTTTTAAGCATGCACATGCATCTTTTGGTAGACGCGGATGAAGTTTTCTGCAAAACCACAAGATGTGCATGCAAATGGTGCTTTTTGCAGAACGCGCACGTGGATTTCTACCAAACAACGTGCTAAGCATGCCGATGCTGCTCTTTTTAGCACCCGCGCACGCATTTGTGCGAAAACGCGTTTTAAGCATGCACATGCATCTTTTGGTAGACGCGGATGAAGTTTTCTGCAAAACCACAAGATGTGCATGCAAATGGTGCTTTTTGCAGAACGCGCACGTGGATTTCTACCAAACGACGTGCTAAGCATGCCGATGCTGCTCTTTTTAGCACCCGCGCACGGATTTGTGCGAAAACGCGTTTTAAGCATGCACATGCATCTTTTGGTAGACGCGGATGAAGTTTTCTGCAAAACCACAAGATGTGCATGCAAATGGTGCTTTTTGCAGAACGCGCACATGGATTTCTACCAAACGACGTGCTAAGCATGCCGATGCTGCTCTTTTTAGCACCCGCGCACGCATTTGTGCGAAAACGCGTTTTAAGCATGCACATGCATCTTTTGGTAGACGCGGATGAAGTTTTCTGCAAAACCACAAGATGTGCATGCAAATGGTGCTTTTTGCAGAACGCGCACGTGGATTTCTACCAAACGACGTGCTAAGCATGCCGATGCTGCTCTTTTTAGCACCCGCGCACAGATTTGTGCGAAAACGCGTTTTAAGCATGCACATGCATCTTTTGGTAGACGCGGATGAAGTTTTCTGCAAAACCACAAGATGTGCATGCAAATGGTGCTTTTGGCAGAACGCGCACGTGGATTTCTACCAAACGACGTGCTAAGCATGCCGATGCTGCTCTTTTTAGCACCCGCGCACGCATTTGTGCGAAAACGCGTTTTAAGCATGCACATGCATCTTTTGGTAGACGCGGATGAAGTTTTCTGCAAAACCACAAGATGTGCATGCAAATGGTGCTTTTGGCAGAACGCGCACGTGGATTTCTACCAAACGACGTGCTAAGCATGCCGATGCTGCTCTTTTTAGCACCCGCGCACGGATTTGTGCGAAAGCGCATTTTAAGCATGCACATGCATCTTTTGGTAGACGCGGATGAAGTTTTCTGCAAAACCACAAGATGTGCATGCAAATGGTGCTTTTGGCAGAACGCGCACGTGGATTTCTACCAAACGACGTGCTAAGCATGCCGATGCTGCTCTTTTAAGCACCCGCGCACGGATTTGTGCGAAAACGCGTTTTAAGCATGCACATGCATCTTTTGGTAGACGCGGATGAAGTTTTCTGCAAAACCACAAGATGTGCATGCAAATGGTGCTTTTGGCAGAACGCGCACGTGGATTTCTACCAAACGACGTGCTAAGCATGCCGATGCTGCTCTTTTTAGCACCCGCGCACGCATTTGTGCGAAAACGCGTTTTAAGCATGCACATGCATCTTTTGGTAGACGCGGATGAAGTTTTCTGCAAAACCACAAGATGTGCATGCAAATGGTGCTTTTTGCAGAACGCGCACGTGGATTTCTACCAAACAACGTGCTAAGCATGCCGATGCTGCTCTTTTTAGCACCCGCGCACGCATTTGTGCGAAAACGCGTTTTAAGCATGCACATGCAACTTTTGGTAGACGCGGATGAAATTTGCTGCAAAACCACAAGATGTGCATGCAAATGGTGCTTTTTGCAGAACGCGCACGTGGATTTCTACCAAACGACGTGCTAAGCATGCCGATGCTGCTCTTTTTAGCACCCGCGCACGGATTTGTGCGAAAACGCGTTTTAAGCATGCACATGCATCTTTTGGTAGACGCGGATGAAGTTTTCTGCAAAACCACAAGATGTGCATGCAAATGGTGCTTTTGGCAGAACGCGCACGTGGATTTCTACCAAACGACGTGCTAAGCATGCCGATGCTGCTCTTTTTAGCACCCGCGCACGCATTTGTGCGAAAACGCGTTTTAAGCATGCACATGCATCTTTTGGTAGACGCGGATGAAGTTTTCTGCAAAACCACAAGATGTGCATGCAAATGGTGCTTTTTGCAGAACGCGCACGTGGATTTCTACCAAACGACGTGCTAAGCATGCCGATGCTGCTCTTTTTAGCACCCGCGCACGGATTTGTGCGAAAACGCGTTTTAAGCATGCACATGCATCTTTTGGTAGACGCGGATGAAGTTTTCTGCAAAACCACAAGATGTGCATGCAAATGGTGCTTTTGGCAGAACGCGCACGTGGATTTCTACCAAACGACGTGCTAAGCATGCCGATGCTGCTCTTTTTAGCACCCGCGCACGGATTTGTGCGAAAACGCGTTTTAAGCATGCCCATGCATCTTTTGGTAGACGCGGATGAAGTTTTCTGCAAAACCACAAGATGTGCATGCAAATGGTGCTTTTGGCAGAACCCGCACGTGGATTTCTACCAAACGACGTGCTAAGCATGCCGATGCTGCTCTTTTTAGCACCCGCGCACGGATTTGTGCAAAAACGCATTTTAAGCACGCACATGCATCTTTTGGTAGACGCGGATGAAGTTTTCTGCAAAACCACAAGATGTGCATGCAAATGGTGCTTTTGGCAGAACGCGCACGTGGATTTTTACCAAACGACGTGCTAAGCATGCCGATGCTGCTCTTTTTAGCACCCGCGCACGGATTTGTGCGAAAACGCGTTTTAAGCATGCGCATGCATCTTTTGGTAGACGCGGATGAAGTTTTCTGCAAAACCACAAGATGTGCATGCAAATGGTGCTTTTGGCAGAACGCGCACGTGGATTTCTACCAAACGACGTGCTAAGCATGCCGATGCTGCTCTTTTTAGCACCCGCGCACGCATTTGTGCGAAAACGCGTTTTAAGCATGCACATGCATCTTTTGGTAGACGCGGATGAAGTTTTCTGCAAAACCACAAGATGTGCATGCAAATGGTGCTTTTGGCAGAACGCGCACGTGGATTTCTACCAAACGACGTGCTAAGCATGCCGATGCTGCTCTTTTTAGCACCCGCGCACGGATTTGTGCGAAAGCGCGTTTCAAGCATGCACATGCATCTTTTGGTAGACGCGGATGATGTTTTCTGCAAAACCACAAGATGTGCATGCAAATGGTGCTTTTGGCAGAACGCGCACGTGGATTTCTACCAAACGACGTGCTAAGCATGCCGATGCTGCTCTTTTTAGCACCCGCGCACGGATTTGTGCGAAAACGCGTTTTAAGCATGCACATGCATCTTTTGGTAGACGCGGATGAAGTTTTCTGCAAAACCACAAGATGTGCATGCAAATGGTGCTTTTGGCAGAACGCGCACGTGGATTTCTACCAAACGACGTGCTAAGCATGCCGATGCTGCTCTTTTTAGCACCCGCGCACGCATTTGTGCGAAAACGCGTTTTAAGCATGCACATGCATCTTTTGGTAGACGCGGATGAAGTTTTCTGCAAAACCACAAGATGTGCATGCAAATGGTGCTTTTGGCAGAACGCGCACGTGGATTTATACCAAACGACGTGCTAAGCATGCCGATGCTGCTCTTTTTAGCACCCGCGCACGGATTTGTGCGAAAACGCGTTTTAAGCATGCACATGCATCTTGTGGTAGACGCGGATGAAGTTTTCTGCAAAACCACAAGATGTGCATGCAAATGGTGCTTTTGGCAGAACGCGCATGTGGATTTCTACCAAACGACGTGCTAAGCATGCCGATGCTGCTCTTTTTAGCACCCGCGCACGGATTTGTGCGAAAACGCCTTTTAAGCATGCACATGCATCTTTTGGTAGACGCGGATGAAGTTTTCTGCAAAACCACAAGATGTGCATGCAAATGGTGCTTTTTGCAGAACGCGCACGTGGATTTCTACCAAACGACGTGCTAAGCATGCCGATGCTGCTCTTTTTAGCACCCGCGCAGGATTTGTGCGAAAACGCGTTTTAAGCATGCACATGCATCTTTTGGTAGACGCGGATGAAGTTTTCTGCAAAACCACAAGATGTGCATGCAAATGGTGCTTTTTGCAGAACGCGCACGTGGATTTCTACCAAACGACGTGTTAAGCATGCCGATGCTGCTCTTTTTAGCACCCGCGCACGGATTTGTGCGAAAACGCGTTTTAAGCATGCACATGCATCTTTTGGTAGACGCGGATGAAGTTTTCTGCAAAACCACAAGATGTGCATGCAAATGGTGCTTTTGGCAGAACGCGCACGTGGATTTCTACCAAACGACGTGCTAAGCATGCCGATGCTGCTCTTTTTAGCACCCGCGCACGGATTTGTGCGAAAGCGCGTTTTAAGCATGCACATGCATCTTTTGGTAGACGCGGATGAAGTTTTCTGCAAAACCACAAGATGTGCATGCAAATGGTGCTTTTTGCAGAACGCGCTCGTGGATTTCTACCAAACGACGTGCTAAGCATGCCGATGCTGCTCTTTTTAGCACCCGCGCACGCATTTGTGCGAAAACGCGTTTTAAGCATGCACATGCATCTTTTGGTAGACGCGGATGAAGTTTTCTGCAAAACCACAAGATGTGCATGCAAATGGTGCTTTTGGCAGAACGCGCACGTGGATTTCTACCAAACGACGTGCTAAGCATGCCGATGCTGCTCTTTTTAGCACCGGCGCACGGATTTCTGCGAAAACGCGTTTTAAGCATGCACATGCATCTTTTGGTAGACGCGGATGAAGTTTTCTGCAAAACCACAAGATGTGCATGCAAATGGTGCTTTTGGCAGAACGCGCACGTGGATTTCTACCAAACGAAGTG
This sequence comes from Dermacentor andersoni, assembly GCF_023375885.2. NCBI lineage: Eukaryota > Metazoa > Arthropoda > Arachnida > Ixodida > Ixodidae > Dermacentor > Dermacentor andersoni. The sequence goes on along the minus strand of NW_027314853.1, from coordinate 149,372 downwards.
CTAAGCGTGCCGATGCTGCTCTTTTTAGCACCCGCGCACGGATTTGTGCGAAAACAAGTTTTAAGCATGCACATGCATCTTTTGGTAGACGCGGATGAAGTTTTCTGCAAAACCACAAGATGTGCATGCAAATGGTGCTTTTGGCAGAACGCGCACGTGGATTTCTACCAAACGACGCGCTAAGCATGCCGATGCTGCTCTTTTTAGCACCCGCGCACGCATTTGTGCGAAAACGCGTTTTAAGCATGCACATGCATCTTTTGGTAGACGCGGATGAAGTTTTCTGCAAAACCACAAGATGTGCATGCAAATGGTGCTTTTGGCAGAACGCGCACGTGGATTTCTACCAAACGACGTGCTAAGCATGCCGATGCTGCTCTTTTTAGCACCCGCGCACGGATTTGTGCGAAAACGCGTTTTAAGCATGCACATGCATCTTTTGGTAGACGCGGATGAAGTTTTCTGCAAAACCACAAGATGTGCATGCAAATGGTGCTTTTGGCAGAACGCGCACGTGGATTTCTACCAAACGACGTGCTAAGCATGCCGATGCTGCTCTTTTTAGCACCCGCGCACGGATTTGTGCGAAAACGCGTTTTAAGCATGAACATGCATCTTTTGGTAGACGCGGATGAAGTTTTCTGCAAAACCACAAGATGTGCATGCAAATGGTGCTTTTGGCAGAACGCGCACGTGGATTTCCACCAAACGACGTGCTAAGCATGCCGATGCTGCTCTTTTTAGCACCCGCGCACGCATTTGTGCGAAAACGCGTTTTAAGCATGCACATGCATCTTTTGGTAGACGCGGATGAAGTTTTCTGCAAAACCACAAGATGTGCATGCAAATGGTGCTTTTGGCAGAACGCGCACGTGGATTTCTACCAAACGACGTGCTAAGCATGCCGATGCTGCTCTTTTTAGCACCCGCGCACGGATTTGTGCGAAAACGCGTTTTAAGCATGCACATGCATCTTTTGGTAGACGCGGATGAAGTTTTCTGCAAAACCACAAGATGTGCATGCAAATGGTGCTTTTGGCAGATCGCGCACGTGGATTTCTACCAAACGACGTGCTAAGCATGCCGATGCTGCTCTTTTTAGCACCCGCGCACGGATTTGTGCGAAAACGCGTTTTAAGCATGCACATGCATCTTTTGGTAGACGCGGATGAAGTTTTCTGCAAAACCACAAGATGTGCATGCAAATGGTGCTTTTGGCAGAACGCGCACGTGGATTTCTACCAAACGACGTGCTAAGCATGCCGATGCTGCTCTTTTTAGCACCCGCGCACGGATTTGTGCGAAAACGCCTTTTAAGCATGCACATGCATCTTTTGGTAGACGCGGATGAAGTTTTCTGCAAAACCACAAGATGTGCATGCAAATGGTGCTTTTTGCAGAACGCGCACGTGGATTTCTACCAAACGACGTGCTAAGCATGCCGATGCTGCTCTTTTTAGCACCCGCGCACGCATTTGTGCGAAAACGCGTTTTAAGCATGCACATGCATCTTTTGGTAGACGCGGATGAAGTTTTCTGCAAAACCACAAGATGTGCATGCAAATGGTGCTTTTTGCAGAACGCGCACGTGGATTTCTACCAAACGACGTGCTAAGCATGCCGATGCTGCTCTTTTTAGCACCCGCGCACGCATTTGTACGAAAACGCGTTTTACGCATGCACATGCATCTTTTGGTAGATGCGGATGAAGTTTTCTGCAAAACCACAAGATGTGCATGCAAATGGTGCTTTTGGCAGAACGCGCACGTGGGTTTCTACCAAACGACGTGCTAAGCATGCCGATGCTGCTCTTTTTAGCACCCGCGCACGCATTTGTGCGAAAACGCGTTTTAAGCATGCACATGCATCTTTTGGTAGACGCGGATGAAGTTTTCTGCAAAACCACAAAATGTGCATGCAAATGGTGCTTTTTGCAGAACGCGCACGTGGATTTCTACCAAACGACGTGCTAAGCATGCCGATGCTGCTATTTTTAGCACCCGCGCACGCATTTGTGCGAAAACGCGTTTTAAGCATGCACTTGCATCTTTTGGTAGACGCGGATGAAGTTTTCTGCAAAACCACAAGATGTGCATGCAAATGGTGCTTTTTGCAGAACGCGCACGTGGATTTCTACCAAACGACGTGCTAAGCATGCCGATGCTGCTGTTTTTAGCACCCGCGCACGCATTTGTGCGAAAACGCGTTTTAAGCATGCACATGCATCTTTTGGTAGACGCGGATGAAGTTTTCTGCAAAACCACAAGATGTGCATGCAAATGGTGCTTTTTGCAGAACGCGCACGTGGATTTCTACCAAACAACGTGCTAAGCATGCCGATGCTGCTCTTTTTAGCACCCGAGCACGGATTTGTGCGAAAACGCGTTTTAAGCAAGCACATGCATCTTTTGGTAGACGCGGATGAAGTTTTCTGCAAAACCACAAGATGTGCATGCAAATGGTGCTTTTAGCAGAACGCGCTCGTGGATTTCTACCAAACGACGTGCTAAGCATGCCGATGCTGCTCTTTTTAGCACCCGCGCACGCATTTGTGCGAAAACGCGTTTTAAGCATGCACATGCATCTTTTGGTAGACGCGGATGAAGTTTTCTGCAAAACCACAAGATGTGCATGCAAATGGTGCTTTTTGCAGAACGCGCACGTGGATTTCTACCAAACGACGTGCTAAGCATGCCGATGCTGCTCTTTTTAGCACCCGCGCACGGATTTGTGCGAAAACGCGTTTTAAGCAAGCACATGCATCTTTTGGTAGACGCGGATGAAGTTTTCTGCAAAACCACAAGATGTGCATGCAAATGGTGCTTTTGGCAGAACGCGCACGTGGATTTCTACCAAACGACGTGCTAAGCATGCCGATGCTGCTCTTTTTAGCACCCGCGCACGCATTTGTGTGAAAACGCGTTTTAAGCATGCACATGCATCTTTTCGTAGACGCGGATGAAGTTTTCTGCAAAACCACAAGATGTGCATGCAAATGGTGCTTTTTGCAGAACGCGCTCGTGGATTTCTACCAAACGACGTGCTAAGCATGCCGATGCTGCTCTTTTTAGCACCCGCGCACGGATTTGTGCGAAAACGCGTTTTAAGCATGCACATGCATCTTTTGGTAGACGCGGATGAAGTTTTCTGCAAAACAACAAGATGTGCATGCAAATGGTGCTTTTGGCAGAACGCGCACGTGGATTTCTACCAAACGACGTGCTAAGCATGCCGATGCTGCTATTTTTAGCACCCGCGCACGCATTTGTGGGAAAACGCGTTTTAAGCATGCACATGCATCTTTTGGTAGACGCGGATGAAGTTTTCTGCAAAACCACAAGATGTGCATGCAAATGGTGCTTTTGGCAGAACGCGCACGTGGATTTCTACCAAACGACGCGCTAAGCATGCCGATGCTGCTCTTTTTAGCACCCGCGCACGCATTTGTGCGAAAACGCGTTTTAAGCATGCACATGCATCTTTTGGTAGACGCGGATGAAGTTTTCTGCAAAACCACAAGATGTGCATGCAAATGGTGCTTTTGGCAGAACGCGCACGTGGATTTCTACCAAACGACGTGCTAAGCATGCCGATGCTGCTCTTTTTAGCACCCGCGCACGGATTTGTGCGAAAACGCGTTTTAAGCATGCACATGCATCTTTTGGTAGACGCGGATGAAGTTTTCTGCAAAACCACAAGATGTGCATGCAAATGGTGCTTTTGGCAGAACGCGCACGTGGATTTCTACCAAACGACGTGCTAAGCATGCCGATGCTGCTCTTTTTAGCACCCGCGCACGGATTTGTGCGAAAACGCGTTTTAAGCATGAACATGCATCTTTTGGTAGACGCGGATGAAGTTTTCTGCAAAACCACAAGATGTGCATGCAAATGGTGCTTTTGGCAGAACGCGCACGTGGATTTCTACCAAACGACGTGCTAAGCATGCCGATGCTGCTCTTTTTAGCACCCGCGCACGCATTTGTGCGAAAACGCGTTTTAAGCATGCACATGCATCTTTTGGTAGACGCGGATGAAGTTTTCTGCAAAACCACAAGATGTGCATGCAAATGGTGCTTTTGGCAGAACGCTCACGTGGATTTCTACCAAACGACGTGCTAAGCATGCCGATGCTGCTCTTTTTAGCACCCGCGCACGGATTTGTGCGAAAACGCGTTTTAAGCATGCACATGCATCTTTTGGTAGACGCGGATGAAGTTTTCTGCAAAACCACAAGATGTGCATGCAAATGGTGCTTTTGGCAGAACGCGCACGTGGATTTCTACCAAACGACGTGCTAAGCATGCCGATGCTGCTCTTTTTAGCACCCGCGCACGGATTTGTGCGAAAACGCGTTTTAAGCATGCACATGCATCTTTTGGTAGACGCGGATGAAGTTTTCTGCAAAACCACAAGATGTGCATGCAAATGGTGCTTTTGGCAGAACGCGCACGTGGATTTCTACCAAACGACGTGCTAAGCATGCCGATGCTGCTCTTTTTAGCACCCGCGCACGCATTTGTGCGAAAACGCGTTTTAAGCATGCACATGCATCTTTTGGTAGACGCGGATGAAGTTTTCTGCAAAACCACAAGATGTGCATGCAAATGGTGCTTTTTGCAGAACGCGCACGTGGATTTCTACCAAACGACGTGCTAAGCATGCCGATGCTGCTCTTTTTAGCACCCGCGCACGCATTTGTACGAAAACGCGTTTTACGCATGCACATGCATCTTTTGGTAGATGCGGATGAAGTTTTCTGCAAAACCACAAGATGTGCATGCAAATGGTGCTTTTGGCAGAACGCGCACGTGGGTTTCTACCAAACGACGTGCTAAGCATGCCGATGCTGCTCTTTTTAGCACCCGCGCACGCATTTGTGCGAAAACGCGTTTTAAGCATGCACATGCATCTTTTGGTAGACGCGGATGAAGTTTTCTGCAAAACCACAAGATGTGCATGCAAATGGTGCTTTTTGCAGAACGCGCACGTGGATTTCTACCAAACGACGTGCTAAGCATGCCGATGCTGCTATTTTTAGCACCCGCGCACGCATTTGTGCGAAAACGCGTTTTAAGCATGCACTTGCATCTTTTGGTAGACGCGGATGAAGTTTTCTGCAAAACCACAAGATGTGCATGCAAATGGTGCTTTTTGCAGAACGCGCACGTGGATTTCTACCAAACGACGTGCTAAGCATGCCGATGCTGCTGTTTTTAGCACCCGCGCACGCATTTGTGCGAAAACGCGTTTTAAGCATGCACATGCATCTTTTGGTAGACGCGGATGAAGTTTTCTGCAAAACCACAAGATGTGCATGCAAATGGTGCTTTTTGCAGAACGCGCACGTGGATTTCTACCAAACAACGTGCTAAGCATGCCGATGCTGCTCTTTTTAGCACCCGCGCACGGATTTGTGCGAAAACGCGTTTTAAGCAAGCACATGCATCTTTTGGTAGACGCGGATGAAGTTTTCTGCAAAACCACAAGATGTGCATGCAAATGGTGCTTTTAGCAGAACGCGCTCGTGGATTTCTACCAAACGACGTGCTAAGCATGCCGATGCTGCTCTTTTTAGCACCCGCGCACGCATTTGTGCGAAAACGCGTTTTAAGCATGCACATGCATCTTTTGGTAGACGCGGATGAAGTTTTCTGCAAAACCACAAGATGTGCATGCAAATGGTGCTTTTTGCAGAACGCGCACGTGGATTTCTACCAAACGACGTGCTAAGCATGCCGATGCTGCTCTTTTTAGCACCCGCGCACGGATTTGTGCGAAAACGCGTTTTAAGCAAGCACATGCATCTTTTGGTAGACGCGGATGAAGTTTTCTGCAAAACCACAAGATGTGCATGCAAATGGTGCTTTTGGCAGAACGCGCACGTGGATTTCTACCAAACGACGTGCTAAGCATGCCGATGCTGCTCTTTTTAGCACCCGCGCACGCATTTGTGTGAAAACGCGTTTTAAGCATGCACATGCATCTTTTCGTAGACGCGGATGAAGTTTTCTGCAAAACCACAAGATGTGCATGCAAATGGTGCTTTTTGCAGAACGCGCTCGTGGATTTCTACCAAACGACGTGCTAAGCATGCCGATGCTGCTCTTTTTAGCACCCGCTCACGGATTTGTGCGAAAACGCGTTTTAAGCATGCACATGCATCTTTTGGTAGACGCGGATGAAGTTTTCTGCAAAACAACAAGATGTGCATGCAAATGGTGCTTTTGGCAGAACGCGCACGTGGATTTCTACCAAACGACGTGCTAAGCATGCCGATGCTGCTATTTTTAGCACCCGCGCACGCATTTGTGGGAAAACGCGTTTTAAGCATGCACATGCATCTTTTGGTAGACGCGGATGAAGTTTTCTGCAAAACCACAAGATGTGCATACAAATGGTGCTTTTTGCAGAACGCGCACGTGGATTTCTACCAAACGACGTGCTAAGCATGCCGATGCTGCTCTTTTTAGCACCCGCGCACGCATTTGTACGAAAACGCGTTTTACGCATGCACATGCATCTTTTGGTAGATGCGGATGAAGTTTTCTGCAAAACCACAAGATGTGCATGCAAATGGTGCTTTTGGCAGAACGCGCACGTGGGTTTCTACCAAACGACGTGCTAAGCATGCCGATGCTGCTCTTTTTAGCACCCGCGCACGCATTTCTGCGAAAACGCGTTTTAAGCATGCACATGCATCTTTTGGTAGACGCGGATGAAGTTTTCTGCAAAACCACAAGATGTGCATGCAAATGGTGCTTTTTGCAGAACGCGCACGTGGATTTCTACCAAACGACGTGCTAAGCATGCCGATGCTGCTATTTTTAGCACCCGCGCACGCATTTGTGCGAAAACGCGTTTTAAGCATGCACTTGCATCTTTTGGTAGACGCGGATGAAGTTTTCTGCAAAACCACAAGATGTGCATGCAAATGGTGCTTTTTGCAGAACGCGCACGTGGATTTCTACCAAACGACGTGCTAAGCATGCCGATGCTGCTGTTTTTAGCACCCGCGCACGCATTTGTGCGAAAACGCGTTTTAAGCATGCACATGCATCTTTTGGTAGACGCGGATGAAGTTTTCTGCAAAACCACAAGATGTGCATGCAAATGGTGCTTTTTGCAGAACGCGCACGTGGATTTCTACCAAACAACGTGCTAAGCATGCCGATGCTGCTCTTTTTAGCACCCGCGCACGGATTTGTGCGAAAACGCGTTTTAAGCAAGCACATGCATCTTTTGGTAGACGCGGATGAAGTTTTCTGCAAAACCACAAGATGTGCATGCAAATGGTGCTTTTAGCAGAACGCGCTCGTGGATTTCTACCAAACGACGTGCTAAGCATGTCGATGCTGCTCTTTTTAGCACCCGCGCACGCATTTGTGCGAAAACGCGTTTTAAGCATGCACATGCATCTTTTGGTAGACGCGGATGAAGTTTTCTGCAAAACCACAAGATGTGCATGCAAATGGTGCTTTTTGCAGAACGCGCACGTGGATTTCTACCAAACAACGTGCTAAGCATGCCGATGCTGCTCTTTTTAGCACCCGCGCACGGATTTGTGCGAAAACGCGTTTTAAGCAAGCACATGCATCTTTTGGTAGACGCGGATGAAGTTTTCTGCAAAACCACAAGATGTGCATGCAAATGGTGCTTTTAGCAGAACGCGCTCGTGGATTTCTACCAAACGACGTGCTAAGCATGCCGATGCTGCTCTTTTTAGCACCCGCGCACGCATTTGTGCGAAAACGCGTTTTAAGCATGCACATGCATCTCTTGGTAGACGCGGATGAAGTTTTCTGCAAAACCACAAGATGTGCATGCAAATGGTGCTTTTTGCAGAACGCGCACGTGGATTTCTACCAAACGACGTGCTAAGCATGCCGATGCTGCTCTTTTTAGCACCCGCGCACGGATTTGTGCGAAAACGCGTTTTAAGCATGCACATGCATCTTTTGGTAGACGCGGATGAAGTTTTCTGCAAAACCACAAGATGTGCATGCAAATGGTGCTTTTTGCAGAACGCGTACGTGGATTTCTACCAAACGACGTGCTAAGCATGCCGATGCTGCTCTTTGTAGCACCCGCGCACGCATTTGTGCGAAAACGCGTTTTAAGCATGCACATGCATCTTTTGGTAGACGCGGATGAAGTTTTCTGCAAAACCACAAGATGTGCATGCAAATGGTGCTTTTTGCAGAACGCGCACGTGGATTTCTACCAAACAACGTGCTAAGCATGCCGATGCTGCTCTTTTTAGCACCCGCGCACGCATTTGTGCGAAAACGCGTTTTAAGCATGCACATGCATCTTTTGGTAGACGCGGATGAAGTTTTCTGCAAAACCACAAGATGTACATGCAAATGGTGCTTTTTGCAGAACGCGCACGTGGATTTCTACCAAACGACGTGCTAAGCATGCCGATGCTGCTCTTTTTAGCACCCGCGCAAGGATTTGTGCGAAAACGCGTTTTAAGCATGCACATGCATCTTTTGGTAGACGCGGATGAAGTTTTCTGCAAAACCACAAGATGTGCATGCAAATGGTGCTTTTGGTAGAACGCGCACGTAGATTTCTACCAAACGACGTGCTAAGCATGCCGATGCTGCTCTTTTTAGCACCCGCGCACGCATTTGTGCGAAAACGCGTTTTAAGCATGCACATGCATCTTTTGGTAGACGCGGATGAAGTTTTCTGCAAAACCACAAGATGTGCATGCAAATGGTGCTTTTTGCAGAACGCGCACGTGGATTTCTACCAAACGACGTGCTAAGAATGCCGATGCTGCTCTTTTTAGCACCCGCGCACGCATTTGTGCGAAAACGCGTTTTAAGAATGCACATGCATCTTTTGGTAGACGCGGATGAAGTTTTCTGCAAAACCACAAGATGTGCATGCAAATGGTGCTTTTTGCAGAACGCGCACGTGGATTTCTACCAAACGACGTGCTAAGCATGCCGATGCTGCTCTTTTTAGCACCCGCGCACGCATTTGTACGAAAACGCGTTTTACGCATGCACATGCATCTTTTGGTAGACGCGGATGAAGTTTTCTGCAAAACCACAAGATGTGCATGCAAATGGTGCTTTTGGCAGAACGCGCACGTGGGTTTCTACCAAACGACGTGCTAAGCATGCCGATGCTGCTATTTTTAGCACCCGCGCACGCATTTGTGCGAAAACGCGTTTTAAGCATGCACATGCATCTTTTGGTAGACGCGGATGAAGTTTTCTGCAAAACCACAAGATGTGCATGCAAATGGTGCTTTTTGCAGAACGCGCACGTGGATTTCTACCAAACGACGTGCTAAGCATGCCGATGCTGCTCTTTTTAGCACCCGCGCACGGATTTGTGCGAAAACGCGTTTTAAGCATGCACATGCATCTTTTGGTAGACGCGGATGAAGTTTTCTGCAAAACCACAAGATGTGCATGCAAATGGTGCTTTTGGCAGAACGCGCACGTGGATTTCTACCAAACGACGTGCTAAGCATGCCGATGCTGCTCTTTTTAGCACCCGCGCACGCATTTGTGCGAAAACGCGTTTTAAGCATGCACATGCATCTTTTGGTAGACGCGGATGAAGTTTTCTGCAAAACCACAAGATGTGCATGCAAATGGTGCTTTTTGCAGAACGCGCACGTGGATTTCTACCAAACGACGTGCTAAGCATGCCGATGCTGCTCTTTTTAGCACCCGCGCACGCATTTGTGCGAAAACGCGTTTTAAGCATGCACATGCATCTTTTGGTAGACGCGGATGAAGTTTTCTGCAAAACCACAAGATGTGCATGCAAATGGTGCTTTTTGCAGAACGCGCACGTGGGTTTCTACCAAACGACGTGCTAAGCATGCCGATGCTGCTTTTTTTAGCACCCGCGCACGCATTTGTGCGAAAACGCGTTTTAAGCATGCACATGCATCTTTTGGTAGACGCGGATGAAGTTTTCTGCAAAACCACAAGATGTGCATGAAAATGGTGCTTTTTGCAGAACGCGCACGTGGATTTCTACCAAACGACGTGCTAAGCATGCCGATGCTGCTCTTTTTAGCACCCGCGCACATATTTGTGCGAAAACGCGTTTTAAGCATGCACATGCATCTTTTGGTAGACGCGGATGAAGTTTTCTGCAAAACCACAAGATGTGCATGCAAATGGTGCTTTTGGCAGAACGCGCACGTGGGTTTCTACCAAACGACGTGCTAAGCATGCCGATGCTGCTCTTTTTAGCACCCGCGCACGCATTTGTGCGAAAACGCGTTTTAAGCATGCACATGCATCTTTTGGTAGACGCGGATGAAGTTTTCTGCAAAACCACAAGATGTGCATGCAAATGGTGCTTTTTGCAGAACGCGCACGTGGATTTCTACCAAACGACGTGCTAAGCATGCCGATGCTGCTCTTTTTAGCACCCGCGCACGCATTTGTGCGAAAACGCGTTTTAAGCATGCACATGCATCTTTTGGTAGACGCGGATGAAGTTTTCTGCAAAACCACAAGATGTGCATGCAAATGGTGCTTTTTGCAGAACGCGCACGTGGATTTCTACCAAACAACGTGCTAAGCATGCCGATGCTGCTCTTTTTAGCACCCGCGCACGCATTTGTGCGAAAACGCGTTTTAAGCATGCACATGCATCTTTTGGTAGACGCGGATGAAGTTTTCTGCAAAACCACAAGATGTGCATGCAAATGGTGCTTTTTGCAGAACGCGCACGTGGATTTCTACCAAACGACGTGCTAAGCATGCCGATGCTGCTCTTTTTAGCACCCGCGCACGGATTTGTGCGAAAACGCGTTTTAAGCATGCACATGCATCTTTTGGTAGACGCGGATGAAGTTTTCTGCAAAACCACAAGATGTGCATGCAAATGGTGCTTTTGGCAGAACGCGCACGTGGATTTCTACCAAACGACGTGCTAAGCATGCCGATGCTGCTCTTTTTAGCACCCGCGCACGCATTTGTGTGAAAACGCGTTTTAAGCATGCACATGCATCTTTTGGTAGACGCGGATGAAGTTTTCTGCAAAACCACAAGATGTGCATGCAAATGGTGCTTTTTGCAGAACGCGCTCGTGGATTTCTACCAAACGACGTGCTAAGCATGCCGATGCTGCTCTTTTTAGCACCCGCGCACGCATTTGTGCGAAAACGCGTTTTAAGCATGCACATCCATCTTTTGGTAGACGCGGATGAAGTTTTCTGCAAAACCACAAGATGTGCATGCAAATGGTGCTTTTTGCAGAACGCGCACGTGGATTTCTACCAAACGACGTGCTAAGCATGCCGATGCTGCTCTTTTTAGCACCCGCGCACGCATTTGTGCGAAAACGCGTTTTAAGCATGCACATGCATCTTTTGGTAGACGCGGATGAAGTTTTCTGCAAAACCACAAGATGTGCATGCAAATGGTGCTTTTTGCAGAACGCGCTCGTGGATTTCTACCAAACGACGTGCTAAGCATGCCGATGCTGCTCTTTTTAGCACCCGCGCACGCATTTGTGCGAAAACGCGTTTTAAGCATGCACATGCATCTTTTGGTAGACGCGGATGAAGTTTTCTGCAAAACCACAAGATGTGCATGCAAATGGTGCTTTTTGCAGAACGCGCACGTGGATTTCTACCAAACGACGTGCTAAGCATGCCGATGCTGCTCTTTTTAGCACCCGCGCACGGATTTGTGCGAAAACGCGTTTTAAGCATGCACATGCATCTTTTGGTAGACGCGGATGAAGTTTTCTGCAAAACCACAAGATGTGCATGCAAATGGTGCTTTTGGCAGAACGCGCACGTGGATTTCTACCAAACGACGTGCTAAGCATGCCGATGCTGCTCTTTTTAGCACCCGCGCACGGATTTGTGCGAAAACGCGTTTTAAGCATGCACATGCATCTTTTGGTAGACGCGGATGAAGTTTTCTGCAAAACCACAAGATCTGCATGCAAATGGTGCTTTTGGCAGAACGCGCACGTGAATTTCTACCAAACGACGTGCTAAGCATGCTGATGCTGCTCTTTTTAACATCCGCGCTCGCATTTGTGCGAAAACGCGTTTTAAGCATGCACATGCATCTTTTGGTAGACGCGGATGAAGTTTTCTGCAAAACCACAAGATGTGCATGCAAATGGTGCTTTTTCAGAACGCGCACGTGGATTTCTACCAAACGACGTGCTAAGCATGCCGATGCTGCTCTTTTTAGCACCCGCGCACGGATTTGTGCGAAAACGCGTTTTAAGCATGCACATGCATCTTTTGGTAGACGCGGATGAAGTTTTCTGCAAAACCACAAGATGTGCATGCAAATGGTGCTTTTTGCAGAACGCGCACGTGGATTTCTACCGAACGACGTGCTAAGCATGCCGATGCTGCTCTTTTTAGCACCCGCCCACGCATTTGTGCGACAACGCGTTTTAAGCCTGCACATGCATCTTTTGGTAGACGCGGATGAAGTTTTCTGCAAAACCACAAGATGTGCATGCAAATGGTGCTTTTTGCAGAACGCGCTCGTGGATTTCTACCAAACGACGTGCTAAGCATGCCGATGCTGCTCTTTTTAGCACCCGCGCACGCATTTGTGCGAAAACGCGTTTTAAGCATGCACATGCATCTTTTGGTAGACGCGGATGAAGTTTTCTGCAAAACCACAAGATGTGCATGCAAATGGTGCTTTTTGCAGAACGCGCACGTGGATTTCTACCAAACGACGTGCTAAGCTTGCCGATGCTGCTCTTTTTAGCACCCGCGCACGGATTTGTGCGAAAACGCGTTTTAAGCATGCACATGCATCTTTTGGTAGACGCGGATGAAGTTTTCTGCAAAACCACAAGATGTGCATGCAAATGGTGCTTTTGGCAGAACGCGCACGTGGATTTCTACCAAACGACGTGCTAAGCATGCCGATGCTGCTCTTTTTAGCACCCGCGCACGCATTTGTGCGAAAACGCGTTTTAAGCATGCACATGCATCTTTTGGTAGACGCGGATGAAGTTTTCTGCAAAACCACAAGATGTGCATGCAAATGGTGCTTTTTGCAGAACGTGCTCGTGGATTTCTACCAAACGACGTGCTAAGCATGCCGATGCTGCTCTTTTTAGCACCCGCGCACGCATTTGTGCGAAAACGCGTTTTAAGCATGCACATGCATCTTTTGGTAGACGCGGATGAAGTTTTCTGCAAAACCACAAGATGTGCATGCAAATGGTGCTTTTTGCAGAACGCGCACGTGGATTTCTACCAAACGACGTGCTAAGCATGCCGATGCTGCTCTTTTTAGCACCCGCGCACGGATTTGTGCGAAAACGCGTTTTAAGCATGCACATGCATCTTTTGGTAGACGCGGATGAAGTTTTCTGCAAAACCACAAGATGTGCATGCAAATGGTGCTTTTGGCAGAACGCGCACGTGGATTTCTACCAAACGACGTGCTAAGCATGCCGATGCTGCTCTTTTTAGCACCCGCGCACGGATTTGTGCGAAAACGCGTTTTAAGCATGCACATGCATCTTTTGGTAGACGCGGATGAAGTTTTCTGCAAAACCACAAGATGTGCATGCAAATGGTGCTTTTGGCAGAACGCGCACGTGGATTTCTACCAAACGACGTGCTAAGCATGCCGATGCTGCTCTTTTTAGCACCCGCGCACGGATTTGTGCGAAAACGCGTTTTAAGCATGCACATGCATCTTTTGGTAGACGCGGATGAAGTTTTCTGCAAAACCACAAGATCTGCATGCAAATGGTGCTTTTGGCAGAACGCGCACGTGAATTTCTACCAAACGACGTGCTAAGCATGCTGATGCTGCTCTTTTTAACATCCGCGCTCGCATTTGTGCGAAAACGCGTTTTAAGCATGCACATGCATCTTTTGGTAGACGCGGATGAAGTTTTCTGCAAAACCACAAGATGTGCATGCAAATGGTGCTTTTTGCAGAACGCGCTCGTGGATTTCTACCAAACGACGTGCTAAGCATGCCGATGCTGCTCTTTTTAGCACCCGCGCACGGATTTGTGCGAAAACGCGTTTTAAGCATGCACATGCATCTTTTGGTAGACGCGGATGAAGTTTTCTGCAAAACCACAAGATGTGCATGCAAATGGTGCTTTTTGCAGAACGCGCACGTGGATTTCTACCAAACGACGTGCTAAGCATGCCGATGCTGCTATTTTTAGCACCCGCGCACGCATTTGTGCGAAAACGCGTTTTAAGCATGCACATGCATCTTTTGGTAGACGCGGATGAAGTTTTCTGCAAAACCACAAGATGTGCATGCAAATGGTGCTTTTTGCAGAACGCGCACGTGGATTTCTACCGAACGACGTGCTAAGCATGCCGATGCTGCTCTTTTTAGCACCCGCGCACGCATTTGTGCGAAAACGCGTTTTAAGCCTGCACATGCATCTTTTGGTAGACGCGGATGAAGTTTTCTGCAAAACCACAAGATGTGCATGCAAATGGTGCTTTTTGCAGAACGCGCACGTGGATTCCTACCAAACGACGTGCTAAGCTTGCCGATGCTGCTCTTTTTAGCACCCGCGCACGGATTTGTGCGAAAACGCGTTTTAAGCATGCACATGCATATTTTGGTAGACGCGGATGAAGTTTTCTGCAAAACCACAAGATGTGCATGCAAATGGTGCTTTTGGCAGAACGCGCACGTGGATTTCTACCAAACGACGTGCTAAGCATGCCGAGGCTGCTCTTTTTAGCACCCGCGCACGGATTTGTGCGAAAACGCGTTTTAAGCATGCACATGCATCTTTTGGTAGACGCGGATGAAGTTTTCTGCAAAACCACAAGATGTGCATGCAAATGGTGCTTTTGGCAGAACGCGCACGTGGATTTCTACCAAACGACGTGCTAAGCATGCCGATGCTGCTCTTTTTAGCACCCGCGCTCGCATTTGTGCGAAAACGCGTTTTAAGCATGCACATGCATCTTTTGGTAGACGCGGATGAAGTTTTCTGCAAAACCACAAGATGTGCATGCAAATGGTGCTTTTTGCAGAACGCGCTCGTGGATTTCTACCAAACGACGTGCTAAGCATGCCGATGCTGCTCTTTTTAGCACCCGCGCACGCATTTGTGCGAAAACGCGTTTTAAGCATGCACATGCATCTTTTGGTAGACGCGGATGAAGTTTTCTGCAAAACCACAAGATGTGCATGCAAATGGTGCTTTTTCAGAACGCGCACGTGGATTTCTACCAAACGACGTGCTAAGCATGCCGATGCTGCTCTTTTTAGCACCCGCGCACGGATTTGTGCGAAAACGCGTTTTAAGCATGCACATGCATCTTTTGGTAGACGCGGATGAAGTTTTCTGCAAAACCACAAGATGTGCATGCAAATGGTGCTTTTTGCAGAACGCGCACGTGGATTTCTACCGAACGACGTGCTAAGCATGCCGATGCTGCTCTTTTTAGCACCCGCCCACGCATTTGTGCGACAACGCGTTTTAAGCCTGCACATGCATCTTTTGGTAGACGCGGATGAAGTTTTCTGCAAAACCACAAGATGTGCATGCAAATGGTGCTTTTTGCAGAACGCGCTCGTGGATTTCTACCAAACGACGTGCTAAGCATGCCGATGCTGCTCTTTTTAGCACCCGCGCACGCATTTGTGCGAAAACGCGTTTTAAGCATGCACATGCATCTTTTGGTAGACGCGGATGAAGTTTTCTGCAAAACCACAAGATGTGCATGCAAATGGTGCTTTTTGCAGAACGCGCACGTGGATTTCTACCAAACGACGTGCTAAGCTTGCCGATGCTGCTCTTTTTAGCACCCGCGCACGGATTTGTGCGAAAACGCGTTTTAAGCATGCACATGCATCTTTTGGTAGACGCGGATGAAGTTTTCTGCAAAACCACAAGATGTGCATGCAAATGGTGCTTTTGGCAGAACGCGCACGTGGATTTCTACCAAACGACGTGCTAAGCATGCCGATGCTGCTCTTTTTAGCACCCGCGCACGCATTTGTGCGAAAACGCGTTTTAAGCATGCACATGCATCTTTTGGTAGACGCGGATGAAGTTTTCTGCAAAACCACAAGATGTGCATGCAAATGGTGCTTTTTGCAGAACGCGCACGTGGATTTCTACCAAACGACGTGCTAAGCTTGCCGATGCTGCTCTTTCTAGCACCCGCGCACGCATTTGTGCGAAAACGCGTTTTAAGCATGCACATGCATCTTTTGGTAGACGCGGATGAAGTTTTCTGCAAAACCACAAGATGTGCATGCAAATGGTGCTTTTTGCAGAACGCGCTCGTGGATTTCTACCAAACGACGTGCTAAGCATGCCGATGCTGTTCTTTTTAGCACCCGCGCACGCATTTGTGCGAAAACGCGTTTTAAGCATGCACATGCATCTTTTGGTAGACGCGGATGAAGTTTCCTGCAAAACCACAAGATGTGCATGCAAATGGTGCTTTTTGCAGAAGGCGCACGTGGATTTCTACCAAACGACGTGCTAAGCATGCCGATGCTGCTCTTTTTAGCACCCGCGCACGGATTTGTGCGAAAACGCGTTTTAAGCATGCACATGCATCTTTTGGTAGACGCGGATGAAGTTTTCTGCAAAACCACAAGATGTGCATGCAAATGGTGCTTTTTGCAGAACGCGCACGTGGATTTCTACCAAACGACGTGCTAAGCATGCCGATGCTGCTCTTTTTAGCACCCGCGCACGGATTTGTGTGAAAACGCGTTTTAAGCATGCACATGCATCTTTTGGTAGACGCGGATGAAGTTTTCTGCAAAACCACAAGATGTGCATGCAAATGGTGCTTTTGGCAGAACGCGCACGTGGATTTCTACCAAACGACGTGCTAAGCATGCCGATGCTGCTCTTTTTAGCACCCGCGCACGCATTTGTGCGAAAACGCGTTTTAAGCATGCACATGCATCTTTTGGTAGACGCGGATGAAGTTTTCTGCAAAACCACAAGATGTGCATGCAAATGGTGCTTTTTGCAGAACGCGCACGTGGATTTCTACTAAACGACGTGCTAAGCATGCCGATGCTGCTCTTTTTAGCACCCGCGCACGGATTTGTGCGAAAACGCGTTTTAAGCATGCACATGCATCTTTTGGTAGACGCGGATGAAGTTTTCTGCAAAACCACAAGATGTGCATGCAAATGGTGCTTTTGGCAGAACGCGCACGTGGATTTCTACCAAACGACGTGCTAAGCATGCCGATGCTGCTCTTTTTAGCACCCGCGCACGCATTTGTGCGAAAACGCGTTTTAAGCATGCACATGCATCTTTTGGTAGACGCGGATGAAGTTTTCTGCAAAACCACAAGATGTGCATGCAAATGGTGCTTTTGGCAGAACGCGCACGTGGATTTCTACCAAACGACGTGCTAAGCATGCCGATGCTGCTCTTTTTAGCACCGGCGCACGGATTTCTGCGAAAACGCGTTTTAAGCATGCACATGAATCTTTTGGTAGACGCGGATGAAGTTTTCTGCAAAACCACAAGATGTGCATGCAAATGGTGCTTTTGGCAGAACGCGCACGTGGATTTCTACCAAACGACGTGCTAAGCATGCCGATGCTGCTCTTTTTAGCACCCGCGCACGGATTTGTGCGAAAACGCGTTTTAAGCATGCCCATGCATCTTTTGGTAGACGCGGATGAAGTTTTCTGCAAAACCACAAGATGTGCATGCAAATGGTGCTTTTTGCAGAACGCGCACGTGGATTTCTACCAAACGACGTGCTAAGCATGCCGATGCTGCTCTTTTTAGCACCCGCGCACGCATTTGCGCGAAAACGCGTTTTAAGCATGCACATGCATCTTTTGGCAGACGCGGATGAAGTTTTCTGCAAAACCACAATATGTGCATGCAAATGGTGCTTTTTGCAGAACGCGCACGTGGATTTCTACCAAAGGACGTGCTAAGCATGCCGATGCTGCTCTTTTTAGCACCCGCGCACGCATTTGTGCGAAAACGCGTTTTAAGCATGCACATGCATCTTTTGGTAGACGCGGATGAAGTTTTCTGCAAAACCACAAGGTGTGCATGCAAATGGTGCTTTTTGCAGAACGCGCACGTGGATTTCTACCAAACAACGTGCTAAGCATGCCGATGCTGCTCTTTTTAGCACCCGCGCACGCATTTGTGCGAAAACGCGTTTTAAGCATGCACATGCATCTTTTGGTAGACGCGGATGAAGTTTTCTGCAAAACCACAAGATGTGCATGCAAATGGTGCTTTTTGCAGAACGCGCACGTGGATTTCTACCAAACGACGTGCTAAGCATGCCGATGCTGCTCTTTTTAGCACCCGCGCACGGATTTGTGCGAAAACGCGTTTTAAGCATGCACATGCATCTTTTGGTAGACGCGGATGAAGTTTTCTGCAAAACCACAAGATGTGCATGCAAATGGTGCTTTTGGCAGAACGCGCACGTGGATTTCTACCAAACGACGTGCTAAGCATGCCGATGCTGCTCTTTTTAGCACCCTCGCACGCATTTGTGTGAAAACGCGTTTTAAGCATGCACATGCATCTTTTGGTAGACGCGGATGAAGTTTTCTGCAAAACCACAAGATGTGCATGCAAATGGTGCTTTTTGCAGAACGCGCTCGTGGATTTCTACCAAACGACGTGCTAAGCATGCCGATGCTGCTCTTTTTAGCACCCGCGCACGCATTTGTGCGAAAACGCGTTTTAAGCATGCACATGCATCTTTTGGTAGACGCGGATGAAGTTTTCTGCAAAACCACAAGATGTGCATGCAAATGGTGCTTTTTGCAGAACGCGCACGTGGATTTCTACCAAACGACGTGCTAAGCATGCCGATGCTGCTCTTTTTAGCACCCGCGCACGGATTTGTGCGAAAACGCGTTTTAAGCATGCACATGCATCTTTTGGTAGACGCGGATGAAGTTTTCTGCAAAACCACAAGATGTGCATGCAAATGGTGCTTTTGGCAGAACGCGCACGTGGATTTCTACCAAACGACGTGCTAAGCATGCCGATGCTGCTCTTTTTAGCACCCGCGCACGGATTTGTGCGAAAACGCGTTTTAAGCATGCACATGCATCTTTTGGTAGACGCGGATGAAGTTTTCTGCAAAACCACAAGATGTGCATGCAAATGGTGCTTTTGGCAGAACGCGCACGTAGATTTCTACCAAACGACGTGCTAAGCATGCCGATGCTGCTCTTTTTAGCACCCGCGCACGCATTTGTGCGAAAACGCGTTTTAAGCATGCACATGCATCTTTTGGTAGACGCGGATGAAGTTTTCTGCAAAACCACAAGATGTGCATGCAAATGGTGCTTTTTGCAGAACGCGCACGTGGATTTCTACCAAACGACGTGCTAAGCATGCCGATGCTGCTATTTTTAGCACCCGCGCACGCATTTGTGCGAAAACGCGTTTTAAGCATGCACATGCATCTTTTGGTAGACGCGGATGAAGTTTTCTGCAAAACCACAAGATGTGCATGCAAATGGTGCTTTTTGCAGAACGCGCACGTGGATTTCTACCAAAGGACGTGCTAAGCATGCCGATGCTGCTCTTTTTAGCACCCGCGCACGCATTTGTGCGAAAACGCGTTTTAAGCATGCACATGCATCTTTTGGTAGACGCGGATGAAGTTTTCTGCAAAACCACAAGGTGTGCATGCAAATGGTGCTTTTTGCAGAACGCGCACGTGGATTTCTACCAAACAACGTGCTAAGCATGCCGATGCTGCTCTTTTTAGCACCCGCGCACGCATTTGTGCGAAAACGCGTTTTAAGCATGCACATGCATCTTTTGGTAGACGCGGATGAAGTTTTCTGCAAAACCACAAGATGTGCATGCAAATGGTGCTTTTTGCAGAACGCGCACGTGGATTTCTACCAAACGACGTGCTAAGCATGCCGATGCTGCTCTTTTTAGCACCCGCGCACGGATTTGTGCGAAAACGCGTTTTAAGCATGCACATGCATCTTTTGGTAGACGCGGATGAAGTTTTCTGCAAAACCACAAGATGTGCATGCAAATGGTGCTTTTGGCAGAACGCGCACGTGGATTTCTACCAAACGACGTGCTAAGCATGCCGATGCTGCTCTTTTTAGCACCCGCGCACGCATTTGTGCGAAAACGCGTTTTAAGCATGCACATGCATCTTTTGGTAGACGCGGATGAAGTTTTCTGCAAAACCACAAGATGTGCATGCAAATGGTGCTTTTTGCAGAACGCGCACGTGGATTTCTACCAAACGACGTGCTAAGCATGCCGATGCTGCTCTTTTTAGCACCCGCGCACGGATTTGTGCGAAAACGCGTTTTAAGCATGCACATGCATCTTTTGGTAGACGCGGATGAAGTTTTCTGCAAAACCACAAGATGTGCATGCAAATGGTGCTTTTGGCAGAACGCGCACGTGGATTTCTACCAAACGACGTGCTAAGCATGCCGATGCTGCTCTTTTTAGCACCCTCGCACGCATTTGTGTGAAAACGCGTTTTAAGCATGCACATGCATCTTTTGGTAGACGCGGATGAAGTTTTCTGCAAAACCACAAGATGTGCATGCAAATGGTGCTTTTTGCAGAACGCGCTCGTGGATTTCTACCAAACGACGTGCTAAGCATGCCGATGCTGCTCTTTTTAGCACCCGCGCACGCATTTGTGCGAAAACGCGTTTTAAGCATGCACATGCATCTTTTGGTAGACGCGGATGAAGTTTTCTGCAAAACCACAAGATGTGCATGCAAATGGTGCTTTTTGCAGAACGCGCACGTGGATTTCTACCAAACGACGTGCTAAGCATGCCGATGCTGCTCTTTTTAGCACCCGCGCACGGATTTGTGCGAAAACGCGTTTTAAGCATGCACATGCATCTTTTGGTAGACGCGGATGAAGTTTTCTGCAAAACCACAAGATGTGCATGCAAATGGTGCTTTTGGCAGAACGCGCACGTGGATTTCTACCAAACGACGTGCTAAGCATGCCGATGCTGCTCTTTTTAGCACCCGCGCACGGATTTGTGCGAAAACGCGTTTTAAGCATGCACATGCATCTTTTGGTAGACGCGGATGAAGTTTTCTGCAAAACCACAAGATGTGCATGCAAATGGTGCTTTTGGCAGAACGCGCACGTAGATTTCTACCAAACGACGTGCTAAGCATGCCGATGCTGCTCTTTTTAGCACCCGCGCACGCATTTGTGCGAAAACGCGTTTTAAGCATGCACATGCATCTTTTGGTAGACGCGGATGAAGTTTTCTGCAAAACCACAAGATGTGCATGCAAATGGTGCTTTTTGCAGAACGCGCACGTGGATTTCTACCAAACGACGTGCTAAGCATGCCGATGCTGCTATTTTTAGCACCCGCGCACGCATTTGTGCGAAAACGCGTTTTAAGCATGCACATGCATCTTTTGGTAGACGCGGATGAAGTTTTCTGCAAAACCACAAGATGTGCATGCAAATGGTGCTTTTTGCAGAACGCGCACGTGGATTTCTACCAAAGGACGTGCTAAGCATGCCGATGCTGCTCTTTTTAGCACCCGCGCACGCATTTGTGCGAAAACGCGTTTTAAGCATGCACATGCATCTTTTGGTAGACGCGGATGAAGTTTTCTGCAAAACCACAAGGTGTGCATGCAAATGGTGCTTTTTGCAGAACGCGCACGTGGATTTCTACCAAACAACGTGCTAAGCATGCCGATGCTGCTCTTTTTAGCACCCGCGCACGCATTTGTGCGAAAACGCGTTTTAAGCATGCACATGCATCTTTTGGTAGACGCGGATGAAGTTTTCTGCAAAACCACAAGATGTGCATGCAAATGGTGCTTTTTGCAGAACGCGCACGTGGATTTCTACCAAACGACGTGCTAAGCATGCCGATGCTGCTCTTTTTAGCACCCGCGCACGGATTTGTGCGAAAACGCGTTTTAAGCATGCACATGCATCTTTTGGTAGACGCGGATGAAGTTTTCTGCAAAACCACAAGATGTGCATGCAAATGGTGCTTTTGGCAGAACGCGCACGTGGATTTCTACCAAACGACGTGCTAAGCATGCCGATGCTGCTCTTTTTAGCACCCGCGCACGGATTTGTGCGAAAACGCGTTTTAAGCATGCACATGCATCTTTTGGTAGACGCGGATGAAGTTTTCTGCAAAACCACAAGATGTGCATGCAAATGGTGCTTTTGGCAGAACGCGCACGTAGATTTCTACCAAACGACGTGCTAAGCATGCCGATGCTGCTCTTTTTAGCACCCGCGCACGCATTTGTGCGAAAACGCGTTTTAAGCATGCACATGCATCTTTTGGTAGACGCGGATGAAGTTTTCTGCAAAACCACAAGATGTGCATGCAAATGGTGCTTTTTGCAGAACGCGCACGTGGATTTCTACCAAACGACGTGCTAAGCATGCCGATGCTGCTATTTTTAGCACCCGCGCACGCATTTGTGCGAAAACGCGTTTTAAGCATGCACATGCATCTTTTGGTAGACGCGGATGAAGTTTTCTGCAAAACCACAAGATGTGCATGCAAATGGTGCTTTTTGCAGAACGCGCACGTGGATTTCTACCAAAGGACGTGCTAAGCATGCCGATGCTGCTCTTTTTAGCACCCGCGCACGCATTTGTGCGAAAACGCGTTTTAAGCATGCACATGCATCTTTTGGTAGACGCGGATGAAGTTTTCTGCAAAACCACAAGGTGTGCATGCAAATGGTGCTTTTTGCAGAACGCGCACGTGGATTTCTACCAAACAACGTGCTAAGCATGCCGATGCTGCTCTTTTTAGCACCCGCGCACGCATTTGTGCGAAAACGCGTTTTAAGCATGCACATGCATCTTTTGGTAGACGCGGATGAAGTTTTCTGCAAAACCACAAGATGTGCATGCAAATGGTGCTTTTTGCAGAACGCGCACGTGGATTTCTACCAAACGACGTGCTAAGCATGCCGATGCTGCTCTTTTTTGCACCCGCGCACGGATTTGTGCGAAAACGCGTTTTAAGCATGCACATGCATCTTTTGGTAGACGCGGATGAAGTTTTCTGCAAAACCACAAGATGTGCATGCAAATGGTGCTTTTGGCAGAACGCGCACGTGGATTTCTACAAAACGACGGGCTAAGCATGCCGATGCTGCTCTTTTTAGCACCCTCGCACGCATTTGTGTGAAAACGCGTTTTAAGCATGCACATGCATCTTTTGGTAGACGCGGATGAAGTTTTCTGCAAAACCACAAGATGTGCATGCAAATGGTGCTTTTTGCAGAACGCGCTCGTGGATTTCTACCAAACGACGTGCTAAGCATGCCGATGCTGCTCTTTTTAGCACCCGCGCACGCATTTGTGCGAAAACGCGTTTTAAGCATGCACATGCATCTTTTGGTAGACGCGGATGAAGTTTTCTGCAAAACCACAAGATGTGCATGCAAATGGTGCTTTTTGCAGAACGCGCACGTGGATTTCTACCAAACGACGTGCTAAGCATGCCGATGCTGCTCTTTTTAGCACCCGCGCACGGATTTGTGCGAAAACGCGTTTTAAGCATGCACATGCATCTTTTGGTAGACGCGGATGAAGTTTTCTGCAAAACCACAAGATGTGCATGCAAATGGTGCTTTTGGCAGAACGCGCACGTGGATTTCTACCAAACGACGTGCTAAGCATGCCGATGCTGCTCTTTTTACCACCCGCGCACGCATTTGTGCGAAAACGCGTTTTAAGCATGCACATGCATCTTTTGGTAGACGCGGATGAAGTTTTCTGCAAAACCACAAGATGTGCATGCAAATGGTGCTTTTTGCAGAATGCGCTCGTGGATTTCTACCAAACGACGTGCTAAGCATGCCGATGCTGCTCTTTTTAGCACCCGCGCACGCATTTGTGCGAAAACGCGTTTTAAGCATGCACATGCATCTTTTGGTAGACGCGGATGAAGTTTTCTGCAAAACCACAAGATGTGCATGCAAATGGTGCTTTTGGCAGAACGCGCACGTGGATTTCTACCAAACGACGTGCTAAGCATGCCGATGCTGCTCTTTTTAGCACCGGCGCACGGATTTCTGCGAAAACGCGTTTTAAGCATGCACATGAATCTTTTGGTAGACGCGGATGAAGTTTTCTGCAAAACCACAAGATGTGCATGCAAATGGTGCTTTTGGCAGAACGCGCACGTGGATTTCTACCAAACGACGTGCTAAGCATGCCGATGCTGCTCTTTTTAGCACCCGCGCACGGATTTGTGCGAAAACGCGTTTTAAGCATGCCCATGCATCTTTTGGTAGACGCGGATGATGTTTTCTGCAAAACCACAAGATGTGCATGCAAATGGTGCTTTTTGCAGAACGCGCACGTGGATTTCTACCAAACGACGTGCTAAGCATGCCGATGCTGCTCTTTTTAGCACCCGCGCACGCATTTGCGCGAAAACGCGTTTTAAGCATGCACATGCATCTTTTGGCAGACGCGGATGAAGTTTTCTGCAAAACCACAAGATGTGCATGCAAATGGTGCTTTTTGCAGAAGGCGCACGTGGATTTCTACCAAACGACGTGCTAAGCTTGCCGATGCTGCTCTTTTTAGCACCCGCGCACGGATTTGTGCGAAAACGCGTTTTAAGCATGCACATGCATCTTTTGGTAGACGCGGATGAAGTTTTCTGCAAAACCACAAGATGTGCATGCAAATGGTGCTTTTGGCAGAACGCGCACGTGGATTTCTACCAAACGACGTGCTAAGCATGCCGATGCTGCTCTTTTTAGCACCCGCGCACGCATTTGTGCGAAAACGCGTTTTAAGCATGCACATGCATCTTTTGGTAGACGCGGATGAAGTTTTCTGCAAAACCACAAGATGTGCATGCAAATGGTGCTTTTTGCAGAACGCGCACGTGGATTTCTACCAAACGACGTGCTAAGCATGCCGATGCTGCTATTTTTAGCACCCGCGCACGCATTTGAGCGAAAACGCGTTTTAAGCATGCACATGCATCTTTTGGTAGACGCGGATGAAGTTTTCTGCAAAACCACAAGATGTGCATGCAAATGGTGCTTTTTGCAGAACGCGCACGTGGATTTCTACCAAAGGACGTGCTAAGCATGCCGATGCTGCTCTTTTTAGCACCTGCGCACGCATTTGTGCGAAAACGCGTTTTAAGCATGCACATGCATCTTTTGGTAGACGCGGATGAAGTTTTCTGCAAAACCACAAGATGTGCATGCAAATGGTGCTTTTGGCAGAACGCGCACGTGGATTTCTACCAAACGACGTGCTAAGCATGCCGATGCTGCTCTTTTTAGCACCCTCGCACGCATTTGTGTGAAAACGCGTTTTAAGCATGCACATGCATCTTTTGGTAGACGCGGATGAAGTTTTCTGCAAAACCACAAGATGTGCATGCAAATGGTGCTTTTTGCAGAACGCGCTCGTGGATTTCTACCAAACGACGTGCTAAGCATGCCGATGCTGCTCTTTTTAGCACCCGCGCACGCATTTGTGCGAAAACGCGTTTTAAGCATGCACATGCATCTTTTGGTAGACGCGGATGAAGTTTTCTGCAAAACCACAAGATGTGCATGCAAATGGTGCTTTTTGCAGAACGCGCACGTGGATTTCTACCAAACGACGTGCTAAGCATGCCGATGCTGCTCTTTTTAGCACCCGCGCACGGATTTGTGCGAAAACGCGTTTTAAGCATGCACATGCATCTTTTGGTAGACGCGGATGAAGTTTTCTGCAAAACCACAAGATGTGCATGCAAATGGTGCTTTTGGCAGAACGCGCACGTGGATTTCTACCAAACGACGTGCTAAGCATGCCGATGCTGCTCTTTTTAGCACCCGCGCACGCATTTGTGCGAAAACGCGTTTTAAGCATGCACATGCATCTTTTGGTAGACGCGGATGAAGTTTTCTGCAAAACCACAAGATGTGCATGCAAATGGTGCTTTTTGCAGAACGCGCTCGTGGATTTCTACCAAACGACGTGCTAAGCATGCCGATGCTGCTCTTTTTAGCACCCGCGCACGCATTTGTGCGAAAACGCGTTTTAAGCATGCACATGCATCTTTTGGTAGACGCGGATGAAGTTTTCTGCAAAACCACAAGATGTGCATGCAAATGGTGCTTTTGGCAGAACGCGCACGTGGATTTCTACCAAACGACGTGCTAAGCATGCCGATGCTGCTCTTTTTAGCACCGGCGCACGGATTTCTGCGAAAACGCGTTTTAAGCATGCACATGCATCTTTTGGTAGACGCGGATGAAGTTTTCTGCGAAACCACAAGATGTGCATGCAAATGGTGCTTTTGGCAGAACGCGCACGTGGATTTCTACCAAACGACGTGCTAAGCATGCCGATGCTGCTCTTTTTAGCACCCGCGCACGGATTTGTGCGAAAACGCGTTTTAAGCATGCCCATGCATCTTTTGGTAGACGCGGATGAAGTTTTCTGCAAAACCACAAGATGTGCATGCAAATGGTGCTTTTGGCAGAACCCGCACGTGGATTTCTACCAAACGACGTGCTAAGCATGCCGATGCTGCTCTTTTTAGCACCCGCGCACGGATTTGTGCAAAAACGCATTTTAAGCATGCACATGCATCTTTTGGTAGACGCGGATGAAGTTTTCTGCAAAACCACAAGATGTGCATGCAAATGGTGCTTTTGGCAGAACGCGCACGTGGATTTCTACCAAACGACGTGCTAAGCATGCCGATGCTGCTCTTTTTACCACCCGCGCACGCATTTGTGCGAAAACGCGTTTTAAGCATGCACATGCATCTTTTGGTAGACGCGGATGAAGTTTTCTGCAAAACCACAAGATGTGCATGCAAATGGTGCTTTTTGCAGAACGCGCTCGTGGATTTCTACCAAACGACGTGCTAAGCATGCCGATGCTGCTCTTTTTAGCACCCGCGCACGCATTTGTGCGAAAACGCGTTTTAAGCATGCACATGCATCTTTTGGTAGACGCGGATGAAGTTTTCTGCAAAACCACAAGATGTGCATGCAAATGGTGCTTTTGGCAGAACGCGCACGTGGATTTCTACCAAACGACGTGCTAAGCATGCCGATGCTGCTCTTTTTAGCACCGGCGCACGGATTTCTGCGAAAACGCGTTTTAAGCATGTACATGAATCTTTTGGTAGACGCGGATGAAGTTTTCTGCAAAACCACAAGATGTGCATGCAAATGGTGCTTTTTGCAGAACGCGCACGTGGATTTCTACCAAACGACGTGCTAAGCATGCCGATGCTGCTATTTTTAGCACCCGCGCACGCATTTGAGCGAAAACGCGTTTTAAGCATGCACATGCATCTTTTGGTAGACGCGGATGAAGTTTTCTGCAAAACCACAAGATGTGCATGCAAATGGTGCTTTTTGCAGAACGCGCACGTGGATTTCTACCAAAGGACGTGCTAAGCATGCCGATGCTGCTCTTTTTAGCACCTGCGCACGCATTTGTGCGAAAACGCGTTTTAAGCATGCACATGCATCTTTTGGTAGACGCGGATGAAGTTTTCTGCAAAACCACAAGATGTGCATGCAAATGGTGCTTTTGGCAGAACGCGCACGTGGATTTCTACCAAACGACGTGCTAAGCATGCCGATGCTGCTCTTTTTAGCACCCTCGCACGCATTTGTGTGAAAACGCGTTTTAAGCATGCACATGCATCTTTTGGTAGACGCGGATGAAGTTTTCTGCAAAACCACAAGATGTGCATGCAAATGGTGCTTTTTGCAGAACGCGCTCGTGGATTTCTACCAAACGACGTGCTAAGCATGCCGATGCTGCTCTTTTTAGCACCCGCGCACGCATTTGTGCGAAAACGCGTTTTAAGCATGCACATGCATCTTTTGGTAGACGCGGATGAAGTTTTCTGCAAAACCACAAGATGTGCATGCAAATGGTGCTTTTTGCAGAACGCGCACGTGGATTTCTACCAAACGACGTGCTAAGCATGCCGATGCTGCTCTTTTTAGCACCCGCGCACGGATTTGTGCGAAAACGCGTTTTAAGCATGCACATGCATCTTTTGGTAGACGCGGATGAAGTTTTCTGCAAAACCACAAGATGTGCATGCAAATGGTGCTTTTGGCAGAACGCGCACGTGGATTTCTACCAAACGACGTGCTAAGCATGCCGATGCTGCTCTTTTTAGCACCCGCGCACGCATTTGTGCGAAAACGCGTTTTAAGCATGCACATGCATCTTTTGGTAGACGCGGATGAAGTTTTCTGCAAAACCACAAGATGTGCATGCAAATGGTGCTTTTTGCAGAACGCGCTCGTGGATTTCTACCAAACGACGTGCTAAGCATGCCGATGCTGCTCTTTTTAGCACCCGCGCACGCATTTGTGCGAAAACGCGTTTTAAGCATGCACATGCATCTTTTGGTAGACGCGGATGAAGTTTTCTGCAAAACCACAAGATGTGCATGCAAATGGTGCTTTTGGCAGAACGCGCACGTGGATTTCTACCAAACGACGTGCTAAGCATGCCGATGCTGCTCTTTTTAGCACCGGCGCACGGATTTCTGCGAAAACGCGTTTTAAGCATGCACATGCATCTTTTGGTAGACGCGGATGAAGTTTTCTGCGAAACCACAAGATGTGCATGCAAATGGTGCTTTTGGCAGAACGCGCACGTGGATTTCTACCAAACGACGTGCTAAGCATGCCGATGCTGCTCTTTTTAGCACCCGCGCACGGATTTGTGCGAAAACGCGTTTTAAGCATGCCCATGCATCTTTTGGTAGACGCGGATGAAGTTTTCTGCAAAACCACAAGATGTGCATGCAAATGGTGCTTTTGGCAGAACCCGCACGTGGATTTCTACCAAACGACGTGCTAAGCATGCCGATGCTGCTCTTTTTAGCACCCGCGCACGGATTTGTGCAAAAACGCATTTTAAGCATGCACATGCATCTTTTGGTAGACGCGGATGAAGTTTTCTGCAAAACCACAAGATGTGCATGCAAATGGTGCTTTTGGCAGAACGCGCACGTGGATTTCTACCAAACGACGTGCTAAGCATGCCGATGCTGCTCTTTTTACCACCCGCGCACGCATTTGTGCGAAAACGCGTTTTAAGCATGCACATGCATCTTTTGTAGACGCGGATGAAGTTTTCTGCAAAACCACAAGATGTGCATGCAAATGGTGCTTTTTGCAGAACGCGCTCGTGGATTTCTACCAAACGACGTGCTAAGCATGCCGATGCTGCTCTTTTTAGCACCCGCGCACGCATTTGTGCGAAAACGCGTTTTAAGCATGCACATGCATCTTTTGGTAGACGCGGATGAAGTTTTCTGCAAAACCACAAGATGTGCATGCAAATGGTGCTTTTGGCAGAACGCGCACGTGGATTTCTACCAAACGACGTGCTAAGCATGCCGATGCTGCTCTTTTTAGCACCGGCGCACGGATTTCTGCGAAAACGCGTTTTAAGCATGCACATGAATCTTTTGGTAGACGCGGATGAAGTTTTCTGCAAAACCACAAGATGTGCATGCAAATGGTGCTTTTGGCAGAACGCGCACGTGGATTTCTACCAAACGACGTGCTAAGCATGCCGATGCTGCTCTTTTTAGCACCCGCGCACGGATTTGTGCGAAAACGCGTTTTAAGCATGCCCATGCATCTTTTGGTAGACGCGGATGAAGTTTTCTGCAAAACCACAAGATGTGCATGCAAATGGTGCTTTTTGCAGAACGCGCACGTGGATTTCTACCAAACGACGTGCTAAGCATGCCGATGCTGCTCTTTTTAGCACCCGCGCACGCATTTGCGCGAAAACGCGTTTTAAGCATGCACATGCATCTTTTGGCAGACGCGGATGAAGTTTTCTGCAAAACCACAAGATGTGCATGCAAATGGTGCTTTTTGCAGAAGGCGCACGTGGATTTCTACCAAACGACGTGCTAAGCTTGCCGATGCTGCTCTTTTTAGCACCCGCGCACCGATTTGTGCGAAAACGCGTTTTAAGCATGCACATGCATCTTTTGGTAGATGCGGATGAAGTTTTCTGCAAAACCACAAGATGTGCATGCAAATGGTGCTTTTGGCAGAACGCGCACGTGGATTTCTACCAAACGACGTGCTAAGCATGCCGATGCTGCTCTTTTTAGCACCCGCGCACGCATTTGTGCGAAAACGCGTTTTAAGCATGCACATGCATCTTTTGGTAGACGCGGATGAAGTTTTCTGCAAAACCACAAGATGTGCATGCAAATGGTGCTTTTTGCAGAACGCGCACGTGGATTTCTACCAAACGACGTGCTAAGCATGCCGATGCTGCTATTTTTAGCACCCGCGCACGCATTTGAGCGAAAACGCGTTTTAAGCATGCACATGCATCTTTTGGTAGACGCGGATGAAGTTTTCTGCAAAACCACAAGATGTGCATGCAAATGGTGCTTTTTGCAGAACGCGCACGTGGATTTCTACCAAAGGACGTGCTAAGCATGCCGATGCTGCTCTTTTTAGCACCTGCGCACGCATTTGTGCGAAAACGCGTTTTAAGCATGCACATGCATCTTTTGGTAGACGCGGATGAAGTTTTCTGCAAAACCACAAGATGTGCATGAAAAAGGTGCTTTTGGCAGAACGCGCACGTGGATTTCTACCAAACGACGTGCTAAGCATGCCGATGCTGCTCTTTTTAGCACCCTCGCACGCATTTGTGTGAAAACGCGTTTTAAGCATGCACATGCATCTTTTGGTAGACGCGGATGAAGTTTTCTGCAAAACCACAAGATGTGCATGCAAATGGTGCTTTTTGCAGAACGCGCTCGTGGATTTCTACCAAACGACGTGCTAAGCATGCCGATGCTGTTCTTTTTAGCACCCGCGCACGCATTTGTGCGAAAACGCGTTTTAAGCATGCACATGCATCTTTTGGTAGACGCGGATGAAGTTTCCTGCAAAACCACAAGATGTGCATGCAAATGGTGCTTTTTGCAGAAGGCGCACGTGGATTTCTACCAAACGACGTGCTAAGCATGCCGATGCTGCTCTTTTTAGCACCCGCGCACGGATTTGTGCGAAAACGCGTTTTAAGCATGCACATGCATCTTTTGGTAGACGCGGATGAAGTTTTCTGCAAAACCACAAGATGTGCATGCAAATGGTGCTTTTTGCAGAACGCGCACGTGGATTTCTACCAAACGACGTGCTAAGCATGCCGATGCTGCTCTTTTTAGCACCCGCGCACGGATTTGTGTGAAAACGCGTTTTAAGCATGCACATGCATCTTTTGGTAGACGCGGATGAAGTTTTCTGCAAAACCACAAGATGTGCATGCAAATGGTGC
The DNA here is from genome assembly GCF_023375885.2 of Dermacentor andersoni. NCBI lineage: Eukaryota > Metazoa > Arthropoda > Arachnida > Ixodida > Ixodidae > Dermacentor > Dermacentor andersoni. Next base: position 118,091 of record NW_027314853.1, on the reverse strand, counting down.
TTTTGGCAGAACGCGCACGTGGATTTCTACCAAACGACGTGCTAAGCATGCCGATGCTGCTCTTTTTAGCACCCGCGCACGCATTTGTGCGAAAACGCGTTTTAAGCATGCACATGCATCTTTTGGTAGACGCGGATGAAGTTTTCTGCAAAACCACAAGATGTGCATGCAAATGGTGCTTTTTGCAGAACGCGCACGTGGATTTCTACCAAACGACGTGCTAAGCATGCCGATGCTGCTCTTTTTAGCACCCGCGCACGGATTTGTGCGAAAACGCGTTTTAAGCATGCACATGCATCTTTTGGTAGACGCGGATGAAGTTTTCTGCAAAACCACAAGATGTGCATGCAAATGGTGCTTTTGGCAGAACGCGCACGTGGATTTCTACCAAACGACGTGCTAAGCATGCCGATGCTGCTCTTTTTACCACCCGCGCACGCATTTGTGCGAAAACGCGTTTTAAGCATGCACATGCATCTTTTGGTAGACGCGGATGAAGTTTTCTGCAAAACCACAAGATGTGCATGCAAATGGTGCTTTTTGCAGAACGCGCTCGTGGATTTCTACCAAACGACGTGCTAAGCATGCCGATGCTGCTCTTTTTAGCACCCGCGCACGCATTTGTGCGAAAATGCGTTTTAAGCATGCACATGCATCTTTTGGTAGACGCGGATGAAGTTTTCTGCAAAACCACAAGATGTGCATGCAAATGGTGCTTTTGGCAGAACGCGCACGTGGATTTCTACCAAACGACGTGCTAAGCATGCCGATGCTGCTCTTTTTAGCACCGGCGCACGGATTTCTGCGAAAACGCGTTTTAAGCATGCACATGAATCTTTTGGTAGACGCGGATGAAGTTTTCTGCAAAACCACAAGATGTGCATGCAAATGGTGCTTTTGGCAGAACGCGCACGTGGATTTCTACCAAGCGACGTGCTAAGCATGCCGATGCTGCTCTTTTTAGCACCCGCGCACGGATTTGTGCGAAAACGCGTTTTAAGCATGCCCATGCATCTTTTGGTAGACGCGGATGAAGTTTTCTGCAAAACCACAAGATGTGCATGCAAATGGTGCTTTTTGCAGAACGCGCACGTGGATTTCTACCAAACGACGTGCTAAGCATGCCGATGCTGCTCTTTTTAGCACCCGCGCACGCATTTGCGCGAAAACGCGTTTTAAGCATGCACATGCATCTTTTGGCAGACGCGGATGAAGTTTTCTGCAAAACCACAAGATGTGCATGCAAATGGTGCTTTTTGCAGAACGCGCACGTGGATTTCTACCAAACGACGTGCTAAGCATGCCGATGCTGCTCTTTTTAGCACCCGCGCACGCATTTGCGCGAAAACGCGTTTTAAGCATGCACATGCATCTTTTGGCAGACGCGGATGAAGTTTTCTGCAAAACCACAAGATGTGCATGCAAATGGTGCTTTTTGCAGAACGCGCACGTGGATTTCTACCAAAGGACGTGCTAAGCATGCCGATGCTGCTCTTTTTAGCACCCGCGCACGCATTTGTGCGAAAACGCGTTTTAAGCATGCACATGCATCTTTTGGTAGACGCGGATGAAGTTTTCTGCAAAACCACAAGGTGTGCATGCAAATGGTGCTTTTTGCAGAACGCGAACGTGGATTTCTACCAAACAACGTGCTAAGCATGCCGATGCTGCTCTTTTTAGCACCCGCGCACGCATTTGTGCGAAAACGCGTTTTAAGCATGCACATGCATCTTTTGGTAGACGCGGATGAAGTTTTCTGCAAAACCACAAGATGTGCATGAAAATGGTGCTTTTTGCAGAACGCGCACGTGGATTTCTACCAAACGACGTGCTAAGCATGCCGATGCTGCTCTTTTTAGCACCCGCGCACGGATTTGTGCGAAAACGCGTTTTAAGCATGCACATGCATCTTTTGGTAGACGCGGATGAAGTTTTCTGCAAAACCACAAGATGTGCATGCAAATGGTGCTTTTGGCAGAACGCGCACGTGGATTTCTACCAAACGACGTGCTAAGCATGCCGATGCTGCTCTTTTTAGCACCCTCGCACGCATTTGTGTGAAAACGCGTTTTAAGCATGCACATGCATCTTTTGGTAGACGCGGATGAAGTTTTCTGCAAAACCACAAGATGTGCATGCAAATGGTGCTTTTTGCAGAACGCGCTCGTGGATTTCTACCAAACGACGTGCTAAGCATGCCGATGCTGCTCTTTTTAGCACCCGCGCACGCATTTGTGCGAAAACGCGTTTTAAGCATGCACATGCATCTTTTGGTAGACGCGGATGAAGTTTTCTGCAAAACCACAAGATGTGCATGCAAATGGTGCTTTTTGCAGAACGCGCACGTGGATTTCTACCAAACGACGTGCTAAGCATGCCGATGCTGCTCTTTTTAGCACCCGCGCACGGATTTGTGCGAAAACGCGTTTTAAGCATGCACATGCATCTTTTGGTAGACGCGGATGAAGTTTTCTGCAAAACCACAAGATGTGCATGCAAATGGTGCTTTTTGCAGAACGCGCTCGTGGATTTCTACCAAACGACGTGCTAAGCATGCCGATGCTGCATTTTTTAGCACCCGCGCACGCATTTGTGCGAAAACGCGTTTTAAGCATGCACATGCATCTTTTGGTAGACGCGGATGAAGTTTTCTGCAAAACCACAAGATGTGCATGCAAATGGTGCTTTTGGCAGAACGCGCACGTGGATTTCTACCAAACGACGTGCTAAGCATGCCGATGCTGCTCTTTTTAGCACCGGCGCACGGATTTCTGCGAAAACGCGTTTTAAGCATGCACATGAATCTTTTGGTAGACGCGGATGAAGTTTTCTGCAAAACCACAAGATGTGCATGCAAATGGTGCTTTTTGCAGAACGCGCACGTGGATTTCTACCAAACGACGTGCTAAGCATGCCGATGCTGCTATTTTTAGCACCCGCGCACGCATTTGTGCGAAAACGCGTTTTAAGCATGCACATGCATCTTTTGGTAGACGCGGATGAAGTTTTCTGCAAAACCACAAGATGTGCATGCAAATGGTGCTTTTTGCAGAACGCGCACGTGGATTTCTACCAAAGGACGTGCTAAGCATGCCGATGCTGCTCTTTTTAGCACCCGCGCACGCATTTGTGCGAAAACGCGTTTTAAGCATGCACATGCATCTTTTGGTAGACGCGGATGAAGTTTTCTGCAAAACCACAAGGTGTGCATGCAAATGGTGCTTTTTGCAGAACGCGCACGTGGATTTCTACCAAACGACGTGCTAAGCATGCCGATGCTGCTCTTTTTAGCACCCGCGCACGCATTTGTGCGAAAACGCGTTTTAAGCATGCACATGCATCTTTTGGTAGACGCGGATGAAGTTTTCTGCAAAACCACAAGATGTGCATGCAAATGGTGCTTTTTGCAGAACGCGCACGTGGATTTCTACCAAACGACGTGCTAAGCATGCCGATGCTGCTCTTTTTTGCACCCGCGCACGGATTTGTGCGAAAACGCGTTTTAAGCATGCACATGCATCTTTTGGTAGACGCGGATGAAGTTTTCTGCAAAACCACAAGATGTGCATGCAAATGGTGCTTTTGGCAGAACGCGCACGTGGATTTCTACCAAACGACGGGCTAAGCATGCCGATGCTGCTCTTTTTAGCACCCTCGCACGCATTTGTGTGAAAACGCGTTTTAAGCATGCACATGCATCTTTTGGTAGACGCGGATGAAGTTTTCTGCAAAACCACAAGATGTGCATGCAAATGGTGCTTTTTGCAGAACGCGCTCGTGGATTTCTACCAAACGACGTGCTAAGCATGCCGATGCTGCTCTTTTTAGCACCCGCGCACGCATTTGTGCGAAAACGCGTTTTAAGCATGCACATGCATCTTTTGGTAGACGCGGATGAAGTTTTCTGCAAAACCACAAGATGTGCATGCAAATGGTGCTTTTTGCAGAACGCGCACGTGGATATCTACCAAACGACGTGCTAAGCATGCCGATGCTGCTCTTTTTAGCACCCGCGCACGGATTTGTGCGAAAACGCGTTTTAAGCATGCACATGCATCTTTTGGTAGACGCGGATGAAGTTTTCTGCAAAACCACAAGATGTGCATGCAAATGGTGCTTTTGGCAGAACGCGCACGTGGATTTCTACCAAACGACGTGCTAAGCATGCCGATGCTGCTCTTTTTACCACCCGCGCACGCATTTGTGCGAAAACGCGTTTTAAGCATGCACATGCATCTTTTGGTAGACGCGGATGAAGTTTTCTGCAAAACCACAAGATGTGCATGCAAATGGTGCTTTTTGCAGAACGCGCTCGTGGATTTCTACCAAACGACGTGCTAAGCATGCCGATGCTGCTCTTTTTAGCACCCGCGCACGCATTTGTGCGAAAACGCGTTTTAAGCATGCACATGCATCTTTTGGTAGACGCGGATGAAGTTTTCTGCAAAACCACAAGATGTGCATGCAAATGGTGCTTTTGGCAGAACGCGCACGTGGATTTCTACCAAACGACGTGCTAAGCATGCCGATGCTGCTCTTTTTAGCACCGGCGCACGGATTTCTGCGAAAACGCGTTTTAAGCATGCACATGAATCTTTTGGTAGACGCGGATGAAGTTTTCTGCAAAACCACAAGATGTGCATGCAAATGGTGCTTTTGGCAGAACGCGCACGTGGATTTCTACCAAACGACGTGCTAAGCATGCCGATGCTGCTCTTTTTAGCACCCGCGCACGGATTTGTGCGAAAACGCGTTTTAACATGCCCATGCATCTTTTGGCAGACGCGGATGATGTTTTCTGCAAAACCACAAGATGTGCATGCAAATGGTGCTTTTTGCAGAACGCGCACGTGGATTTCTACCAAACGACGTGCTAAGCATGCCGATGCTGCTCTTTTTAGCACCCGCGCACGCATTTGCGCGAAAACGCGTTTTAAGCATGCACATGCATCTTTTGGTAGACGCGGATGAAGTTTTCTGCAAAACCACAAGATGTGCATGCAAATGGTGCTTTTTGCAGAACGCGCACGTGGATTTCTACCAAACGACGTGCTAAGCATGCCGATGCTGCTCTTTTTAGCACCCGCGCACGGATTTGTGCGAAAACGCGTTTTAAGCAAGCACATGCATCTTTTGGTAGACGCGGATGAAGTTTTCTGCAAAACCACAAGATGTGCATGCAAATGGTGCTTTTGGCAGAACGCGCACGTGGATTTCTACCAAACGACGTGCTAAGCATGCCGATGCTGCTCTTTTTAGCACCCGCGCACGCATTTGTGTGAAAACGCGTTTTAAGCATGCACATGCATCTTTTCGTAGACGCGGATGAAGTTTTCTGCAAAACCACAAGATGTGCATGCAAATGGTGCTTTTTGCAGAACGCGCTCGTGGATTTCTACCAAACGACGTGCTAAGCATGCCGATGCTGCTCTTTTTAGCACCCGCTCACGGATTTGTGCGAAAACGCGTTTTAAGCATGCACATGCATCTTTTGGTAGACGCGGATGAAGTTTTCTGCAAAACAACAAGATGTGCATGCAAATGGTGCTTTTGGCAGAACGCGCACGTGGATTTCTACCAAACGACGTGCTAAGCATGCCGATGCTGCTATTTTTAGCACCCGCGCACGCATTTGTGGGAAAACGCGTTTTAAGCATGCACATGCATCTTTTGGTAGACGCGGATGAAGTTTTCTGCAAAACCACAAGATGTGCATACAAATGGTGCTTTTTGCAGAACGCGCACGTGGATTTCTACCAAACGACGTGCTAAGCATGCCGATGCTGCTCTTTTTAGCACCCGCGCACGCATTTGTACGAAAACGCGTTTTACGCATGCACATGCATCTTTTGGTAGATGCGGATGAAGTTTTCTGCAAAACCACAAGATGTGCATGCAAATGGTGCTTTTGGCAGAACGCGCACGTGGGTTTCTACCAAACGACGTGCTAAGCATGCCGATGCTGCTCTTTTTAGCACCCGCGCACGCATTTCTGCGAAAACGCGTTTTAAGCATGCACATGCATCTTTTGGTAGACGCGGATGAAGTTTTCTGCAAAACCACAAGATGTGCATGCAAATGGTGCTTTTTGCAGAACGCGCACGTGGATTTCTACCAAACGACGTGCTAAGCATGCCGATGCTGCTATTTTTAGCACCCGCGCACGCATTTGTGCGAAAACGCGTTTTAAGCATGCACTTGCATCTTTTGGTAGACGCGGATGAAGTTTTCTGCAAAACCACAAGATGTGCATGCAAATGGTGCTTTTTGCAGAACGCGCACGTGGATTTCTACCAAACGACGTGCTAAGCATGCCGATGCTGCTGTTTTTAGCACCCGCGCACGCATTTGTGCGAAAACGCGTTTTAAGCATGCACATGCATCTTTTGGTAGACGCGGATGAAGTTTTCTGCAAAACCACAAGATGTGCATGCAAATGGTGCTTTTTGCAGAACGCGCACGTGGATTTCTACCAAACAACGTGCTAAGCATGCCGATGCTGCTCTTTTTAGCACCCGCGCACGGATTTGTGCGAAAACGCGTTTTAAGCAAGCACATGCATCTTTTGGTAGACGCGGATGAAGTTTTCTGCAAAACCACAAGATGTGCATGCAAATGGTGCTTTTAGCAGAACGCGCTCGTGGATTTCTACCAAACGACGTGCTAAGCATGCCGATGCTGCTCTTTTTAGCACCCGCGCACGCATTTGTGCGAAAACGCGTTTTAAGCATGCACATGCATCTTTTGGTAGACGCGGATGAAGTTTTCTGCAAAACCACAAGATGTGCATGCAAATGGTGCTTTTTGCAGAACGCGCACGTGGATTTCTACCAAACAACGTGCTAAGCATGCCGATGCTGCTCTTTTTAGCACCCGCGCACGGATTTGTGCGAAAACGCGTTTTAAGCAAGCACATGCATCTTTTGGTAGACGCGGATGAACTTTTCTGCAAAACCACAAGATGTGCATGCAAATGGTGCTTTTAGCAGAACGCGCTCGTGGATTTCTACCAAACGACGTGCTAAGCATGCCGATGCTGCTCTTTTTAGCACCCGCGCACGCATTTGTGCGAAAACGCGTTTTAAGCATGCACATGCATCTTTTGGTAGACGCGGATGAAGTTTTCTGCAAAACCACAAGATGTGCATGCAAATAGTGCTTTTTGCAGAACGCGCACGTGGATTTCTACCAAACGACGTGCTAAGCATGCCGATGCTGCTCTTTTTAGCACCCGCGCACGGATTTGTGCGAAAACGCGTTTTAAGCATGCACATGCATCTTTTGGTAGACGCGGATGAAGTTTTCTGCAAAACCACAAGATGTGCATGCAAATGGTGCCTTTGGCAGAACGCGCACGTGGATTTCTACCAAACGACGTGCTAAGCATGCCGATGCTGCTCTTTTTAGCACCCGCGCACGGATTTGTGCGAAAACGCGTTTTAAGCATGCACATGCATCTTTTGGTAGACGCGGATGAAGTTTTCTGCAAAACCACAAGATGTGCATGCAAATGGTGCTTTTTGCAGAACGCGCACGTGGATTTCTACCAAACGACGTGCTAAGCATGCCGATGCTGCTATTTTTAGCACCCGCGCACGCATTTGTGCGAAAACGCGTTTTAGGCATGCACATGCATCTTTTGGTTGACACGGATGAAGTTTTCTGCAAAACCACAAGATGTGCATGCAAATGGTGCTTTTTGCAGAACGCGCACGTGGATTTCTACCAAACGACGGGCTAAGCATGCCGATGCTGCTCTTTTTAGCACCCGCGCACGCATTTGTACGAAAACGCGTTTTACGCATGCACATGCATCTTTTGGTAGACGCGGATGAAGTTTTCTGCAAAACCACAAGATGTGCATGCAAATGGTGCTTTTTGCAGAACGCGTACGTGGATTTCTACCAAACGACGTGCTAAGCATGCCGATGCTGCTCTTTGTAGCACCCGCGCACGCATTTGTGCGAAAACGCGTTTTAAGCATGCACATGCATCTTTTGGTAGACGCGGATGAAGTTTTCTGCAAAACCACAAGATGTGCATGCAAATGGTGCTTTTTGCAGAACGCGCACGTGGATTTCTACCAAACAACGTGCTAAGCATGCCGATGCTGCTCTTTTTAGCACCCGCGCACGCATTTGTGCGAAAACGCGTTTTAAGCATGCACATGCATCTTTTGGTAGACGCGGATGAAGTTTTCTGCAAAACCACAAGATGTGCATGCAAATGGTGCTTTTTGCAGAACGCGAACGTGGATTTCTACCAAACGACGTGCTAAGCATGCCGATGCTGCTCTTTTTAGCACCCGCGCAAGGATTTGTGCGAAAACGCGTTTTAAGCATGCACATGCATCTTTTGGTAGACGCGGATGAAGTTTTCTGCAAAACCACAAGATGTGCATGCAAATGGTGCTTTTGGTAGAACGCGCACGTAGATTTCTACCAAACGACGTGCTAAGCATGCCGATGCTGCTCTTTTTAGCACCCGCGCACGCATTTGTGCGAAAACGCGTTTTAAGCATGCACATGCATCTTTTGGTAGACGCGGATGAAGTTTTCTGCAAAACCACAAGATGTGCATGCAAATGGTGCTTTTTGCAGAACGCGCACGTGGATTTCTACCAAACGACGTGCTAAGAATGCCGATGCTGCTCTTTTTAGCACCCGCGCACGCATTTGTGCGAAAACGCGTTTTAAGAATGCACATGCATCTTTTGGTAGACGCGGATGAAGTTTTCTGCAAAACCACAAGATGTGCATGCAAATGGTGCTTTTTGCAGAACGCGCACGTGGATTTCTACCAAACGACGTGCTAAGCATGCCGATGCTGCTCTTTATAGCACCCGCGCACGCATTTGTACGAAAACGCGTTTTACGCATGCACATGCATCTTTTGGTAGACGCGGATGAAGTTTTCTGCAAAACCACAAGATGTGCATGCAAATGGTGCTTTTGGCAGAACGCGCACGTGGGTTTCTACCAAACGACGTGCTAAGCATGCCGATGCTGCTATTTTTAGCACCCGCGCACGCATTTGTGCGAAAACGCGTTTTAAGCATGCACATGCATCTTTTGGTAGACGCGGATGAAGTTTTCTGCAAAACCACAAGATGTGCATGCAAATGGTGCTTTTTGCAGAACGCGCACGTGGATTTCTACCAAACGACGTGCTAAGCATGCCGATGCTGCTCTTTTTAGCACCCGCGCACGGATTTGTGCGAAAACGCGTTTTAAGCATGCACATGCATCTTTTGGTAGACGCGGATGAAGTTTTCTGCAAAACCACAAGATGTGCATGCAAATGGTGCTTTTGGCAGAACGCGCACGTGGATTTCTACCAAACGACGTGCTAAGCATGCCGATGCTGCTCTTTTTAGCACCCGCGCACGCATTTGTGCGAAAACGCGTTTTAAGCATGCACATGCATCTTTTGGTAGACGCGGATGAAGTTTTCTGCAAAACCACAAGATGTGCATGCAAATGGTGCTTTTTGCAGAACGCGCACGTGGATTTCTACCAAACGACGTGCTAAGCATGCCGATGCTGCTCTTTTTAGCACCCGCGCACGCATTTGTGCGAAAACGCGTTTTAAGCATGCACATGCATCTTTTGGTAGACGCGGATGAAGTTTTCTGCAAAACCACAAGATGTGCATGCAAATGGTGCTTTTTGCAGAACGCGCACGTGGGTTTCTACCAAACGACGTGCTAAGCATGCCGATGCTGCTTTTTTTAGCACCCGCGCACGCATTTGTGCGAAAACGCGTTTTAAGCATGCACATGCATCTTTTGGTAGACGCGGATGAAGTTTTCTGCAAAACCACAAGATGTGCATGAAAATGGTGCTTTTTGCAGAACGCGCACGTGGATTTCTACCAAACGACGTGCTAAGCATGCCGATGCTGCTCTTTTTAGCACCCGCGCACGCATTTGTGCGAAAACGCGTTTTAAGCATGCACATGCATCTTTTGGTAGACGCGGATGAAGTTTTCTGCAAAACCACAAGATGTGCATGCAAATGGTGCTTTTGGCAGAACGCGCACGTGGGTTTCTACCAAACGACGTGCTAAGCATGCCGATGCTGCTCTTTTTAGCACCCGCGCACGCATTTGTGCGAAAACGCGTTTTAAGCATGCACATGCATCTTTTGGTAGACGCGGATGAAGTTTTCTGCAAAACCACAAGATGTGCATGCAAATGGTGCTTTTTGCAGAACGCGCACGTGGATTTCTACCAAACGACGTGCTAAGCATGCCGATGCTGCTCTTTTTAGCACCCGCGCACGCATTTGTGCGAAAACGCGTTTTAAGCATGCACATGCATCTTTTGGTAGACGCGGATGAAGTTTTCTGCAAAACCACAAGATGTGCATGCAAATGGTGCTTTTTGCAGAACGCGCACGTGGATTTCTACCAAACAACGTGCTAAGCATGCCGATGCTGCTCTTTTTAGCACCCGCGCACGCATTTGTGCGAAAACGCGTTTTAAGCATGCACATGCATCTTTTGGTAGACACGGATGAAGTTTTCTGCAAAACCACAAGATGTGCATGCAAATGGTGCTTTTTGCAGAACGCGCACGTGGATTTCTACCAAACGACGTGCTAAGCATGCCGATGCTGCTCTTTTTAGCACCCGCGCACGGATTTGTGCGAAAACGCGTTTTAAGCATGCACATGCATCTTTTGGTAGACGCGGATGAAGTTTTCTGCAAAACCACAAGATGTGCATGCAAATGGTGCTTTTGGCAGAACGCGCACGTGGATTTCTACCAAACGACGTGCTAAGCATGCCGATGCTGCTCTTTTTAGCACCCGCGCACGCATTTGTGTGAAAACGCGTTTTAAGCATGCACATGCATCTTTTGGTAGACGCGGATGAAGTTTTCTGCAAAACCACAAGATGTGCATGCAAATGGTGCTTTTTGCAGAACGCGCTCGTGGATTTCTACCAAACGACGTGCTAAGCATGCCGATGCTGCTCTTTTTAGCACCCGCGCACGCATTTGTGCGAAAACGCGTTTGAAGCATGCACATCCATCTTTTGGTAGACGCGGATGAAGTTTTCTGCAAAACCACAAGATGTGCATGCAAATGGTGCTTTTTGCAGAACGCGCACGTGGATTTCTACCAAACGACGTGCTAAGCATGCCGATGCTGCTCTTTTTAGCACCCGCGCACGCATTTGTGCGAAAACGCGTTTTAAGCATGCACATGCATCTTTTGGTAGACGCGGATGAAGTTTTCTGCAAAACCACAAGATGTGCATGCAAATGGTGCTTTTTGCAGAACGCGCTCGTGGATTTCTACCAAACGACGTGCTAAGCATGCCGATGCTGCTCTTTTTAGCACCCGCGCACGCATTTGTGCGAAAACGCGTTTTAAGCATGCACATGCATCTTTTGGTAGACGCGGATGAAGTTTTCTGCAAAACCACAAGATGTGCATGCAAATGGTGCTTTTTGCAGAACGCGCACGTGGATTTCTACCAAACGACGTGCTAAGCATGCCGATGCTGCTCTTTTTAGCACCCGCGCACGGATTTGTGCGAAAACGCGTTTTAAGCATGCACATGCATCTTTTGGTAGACGCGGATGAAGTTTTCTGCAAAACCACAAGATGTGCATGCAAATGGTGCTTTTGGCAGAACGCGCACGTGGATTTCTACCAAACGACGTGCTAAGCATGCCGATGCTGCTCTTTTTAGCACCCGCGCACGGATTTGTGCGAAAACGCGTTTTAAGCATGCACATGCATCTTTTGGTAGACGCGGATGAAGTTTTCTGCAAAACCACAAGATCTGCATGCAAATGGTGCTTTTGGCAGAACGCGCACGTGAATTTCTACCAAACGACGTGCTAAGCATGCTGATGCTGCTCTTTTTAACATCCGCGCTCGCATTTGTGCGAAAACGCGTTTTAAGCATGCACATGCATCTTTTGGTAGACGCGGATGAAGTTTTCTGCAAAACCACAAGATGTGCATGCAAATGGTGCTTTTTGCAGAACGCGCTCGTGGATTTCTACCAAACGACGTGCTAAGCATGCCGATGCTGCTCTTTTTAGCACCCGCGCACGGATTTGTGCGAAAACGCGTTTTAAGCATGCACATGCATCTTTTGGTAGACGCGGATGAAGTTTTCTGCAAAACCACAAGATGTGCATGCAAATGGTGCTTTTTGCAGAACGCGCACGTGGATTTCTACCAAACGACGTGCTAAGCATGCCGATGCTGCTATTTTTAGCACCCGCGCACGCATTTGTGCGAAAACGCGTTTTAAGCATGCACATGCATCTTTTGGTAGACGCGGATGAAGTTTTCTGCAAAACCACAAGATGTGCATGCAAATGGTGCTTTTTGCAGAACGCGCACGTGGATTTCTACCGAACGACGTGCTAAGCATGCCGATGCTGCTCTTTTTAGCACCCGCGCACGCATTTGTGCGAAAACGCGTTTTAAGCCTGCACATGCATCTTTTGGTAGACGCGGATGAAGTTTTCTGCAAAACCACAAGATGTGCATGCAAATGGTGCTTTTTGCAGAACGCGCACGTGGATTCCTACCAAACGACGTGCTAAGCTTGCCGATGCTGCTCTTTTTAGCACCCGCGCACGGATTTGTGCGAAAACGCGTTTTAAGCATGCACATGCATATTTTGGTAGACGCGGATGAAGTTTTCTGCAAAACCACAAGATGTGCATGCAAATGGTGCTTTTGGCAGAACGCGCACGTGGATTTCTACCAAACGACGTGCTAAGCATGCCGAGGCTGCTCTTTTTAGCACCCGCGCACGGATTTGTGCGAAAACGCGTTTTAAGCATGCACATGCATCTTTTGGTAGACGCGGATGAAGTTTTCTGCAAAACCACAAGATGTGCATGCAAATGGTGCTTTTGGCAGAACGCGCACGTGGATTTCTACCAAACGACGTGCTAAGCATGCCGATGCTGCTCTTTTTAGCACCCGCGCTCGCATTTGTGCGAAAACGCGTTTTAAGCATGCACATGCATCTTTTGGTAGACGCGGATGAAGTTTTCTGCAAAACCACAAGATGTGCATGCAAATGGTGCTTTTTGCAGAACGCGCTCTTGGATTTCTACCAAACGACGTGCTAAGCATGCCGATGCTGCTCTTTTTAGCACCCGCGCACGCATTTGTGCGAAAACGCGTTTTAAGCATGCACATGCATCTTTTGGTAGACGCGGATGAAGTTTTCTGCAAAACCACAAGATGTGCATGCAAATGGTGCTTTTTCAGAACGCGCACGTGGATTTCTACCAAACGACGTGCTAAGCATGCCGATGCTGCTCTTTTTAGCACCCGCGCACGGATTTGTGCGAAAACGCGTTTTAAGCATGCACATGCATCTTTTGGTAGACGCGGATGAAGTTTTCTGCAAAACCACAAGATGTGCATGCAAATGGTGCTTTTTGCAGAACGCGCACGTGGATTTCTACCGAACGACGTGCTAAGCATGCCGATGCTGCTCTTTTTAGCACCCGCCCACGCATTTGTGCGACAACGCGTTTTAAGCCTGCACATGCATCTTTTGGTAGACGCGGATGAAGTTTTCTGCAAAACCACAAGATGTGCATGCAAATGGTGCTTTTTGCAGAACGCGCTCGTGGATTTCTACCAAACGACGTGCTAAGCATGCCGATGCTGCTCTTTTTAGCACCCGCGCACGCATTTGTGCGAAAACGCGTTTTAAGCATGCACATGCATCTTTTGGTAGACGCGGATGAAGTTTTCTGCAAAACCACAAGATGTGCATGCAAATGGTGCTTTTTGCAGAACGCGCACGTGGATTTCTACCAAACGACGTGCTAAGCTTGCCGATGCTGCTCTTTTTAGCACCCGCGCACGGATTTGTGCGAAAACGCGTTTTAAGCATGCACATGCATCTTTTGGTAGACGCGGATGAAGTTTTCTGCAAAACCACAAGATGTGCATGCAAATGGTGCTTTTGGCAGAACGCGCACGTGGATTTCTACCAAACGACGTGCTAAGCATGCCGATGCTGCTCTTTTTAGCACCCGCGCACGCATTTGTGCGAAAACGCGTTTTAAGCATGCACATGCATCTTTTGGTAGACGCGGATGAAGTTTTCTGCAAAACCACAAGATGTGCATGCAAATGGTGCTTTTTGCAGAACGCGCTCGTGGATTTCTACCAAACGACGTGCTAAGCATGCCGATGCTGCTCTTTTTAGCACCCGCGCACGCATTTGTGCGAAAACGCGTTTTAAGCATGCACATGCATCTTTTGGTAGACGCGGATGAAGTTTTCTGCAAAACCACAAGATGTGCATGCAAATGGTGCTTTTTGCAGAACGCGCACGTGGATTTCTACCAAACGACGTGCTAAGCATGCCGATGCTGCTCTTTTTAGCACCCGCGCACGGATTTGTGCGAAAACGCGTTTTAAGCATGCACATGCATCTTTTGGTAGACGCGGATGAAGTTTTCTGCAAAACCACAAGATGTGCATGCAAATGGTGCTTTTGGCAGAACGCGCACGTGGATTTCTACCAAACGACGTGCTAAGCATGCCGATGCTGCTCTTTTTAGCACCCGCGCACGGATTTGTGCGAAAACGCGTTTTAAGCATGCACATGCATCTTTTGGTAGACGCGGATGAAGTTTTCTGCAAAACCACAAGATGTGCATGCAAATGGTGCTTTTGGCAGAACGCGCACGTGGATTTCTACCAAACGACGTGCTAAGCATGCCGATGCTGCTCTTTTTAGCACCCGCGCACGGATTTGTGCGAAAACGCGTTTTAAGCATGCACATGCATCTTTTGGTAGACGCGGATGAAGTTTTCTGCAAAACCACAAGATCTGCATGCAAATGGTGCTTTTGGCAGAACGCGCACGTGAATTTCTACCAAACGACGTGCTAAGCATGCTGATGCTGCTCTTTTTAACATCCGCGCTCGCATTTGTGCGAAAACGCGTTTTAAGCATGCACATGCATCTTTTGGTAGACGCGGATGAAGTTTTCTGCAAAACCACAAGATGTGCATGCAAATGGTGCTTTTTGCAGAACGCGCTCGTGGATTTCTACCAAACGACGTGCTAAGCATGCCGATGCTGCTCTTTTTAGCACCCGCGCACGGATTTGTGCGAAAACGCGTTTTAAGCATGCACATGCATCTTTTGGTAGACGCGGATGAAGTTTTCTGCAAAACCACAAGATGTGCATGCAAATGGTGCTTTTTGCAGAACGCGCACGTGGATTTCTACCAAACGACGTGCTAAGCATGCCGATGCTGCTATTTTTAGCACCCGCGCACGCATTTGTGCGAAAACGCGTTTTAAGCATGCACATGCATCTTTTGGTAGACGCGGATGAAGTTTTCTGCAAAACCACAAGATGTGCATGCAAATGGTGCTTTTTGCAGAACGCGCACGTGGATTTCTACCGAACGACGTGCTAAGCATGCCGATGCTGCTCTTTTTAGCACCCGCGCACGCATTTGTGCGAAAACGCGTTTTAAGCCTGCACATGCATCTTTTGGTAGACGCGGATGAAGTTTTCTGCAAAACCACAAGATGTGCATGCAAATGGTGCTTTTTGCAGAACGCGCACGTGGATTCCTACCAAACGACGTGCTAAGCTTGCCGATGCTGCTCTTTTTAGCACCCGCGCACGGATTTGTGCGAAAACGCGTTTTAAGCATGCACATGCATATTTTGGTAGACGCGGATGAAGTTTTCTGCAAAACCACAAGATGTGCATGCAAATGGTGCTTTTGGCAGAACGCGCACGTGGATTTCTACCAAACGACGTGCTAAGCATGCCGAGGCTGCTCTTTTTAGCACCCGCGCACGGATTTGTGCGAAAAC
The DNA here is from genome assembly GCF_023375885.2 of Dermacentor andersoni. Lineage (NCBI taxonomy): Eukaryota > Metazoa > Arthropoda > Arachnida > Ixodida > Ixodidae > Dermacentor > Dermacentor andersoni. Next base: position 102,245 of record NW_027314853.1, on the reverse strand, counting down.
GCGTTTTAAGCATGCACATGCATCTTTTGGTAGACGCGGATGAAGTTTTCTGCAAAACCACAAGATGTGCATGCAAATGGTGCTTGTGGCAGAACGCGCACGTGGATTTCTACCAAACGACGTGCTAAGCATGCCGATGCTGCTCTTTTTAGCACCCGCGCTCGCATTTGTGCGAAAACGCGTTTTAAGCATGCACATGCATCTTTTGGTAGACGCGGATGAAGTTTTTCTGCAAAACCTCAAGATGTGCATGCAAATGGTGCTTTTTGCAGAACGCGCTCGTGGATTTCTACCAAACGACGTGCTAAGCATGCCGATGCTGCTCTTTTTAGCACCCCGCGCACGCATTTGTGCGAAAACGCGTTTTAAGCATGCACATGCATCTTTTGGTAGACGCGGATGAAGTTTTCTGCAAAACCACAAGATGTGCATGCAAATGGTGCTTTTTCAGAACGCGCACGTGGATTTCTACCAAACGACGTGCTAAGCATGCCGATGCTGCTCTTTTTAGCACCCGCGCACGGATTTGTGCGAAAACGCGTTTTAAGCATGCACATGCATCTTTTGGTAGACGCGGATGAAGTTTTCTGCAAAACCACAAGATGTGCATGCAAATGGTGCTTTTTGCAGAACGCGCACGTGGATTTCTACCGAACGACGTGCTAAGCATGCCGATGCTGCTCTTTTTAGCACCCGCCCACGCATTTGTGCGACAACGCGTTTTAAGCCTGCACATGCATCTTTTGGTAGACGCGGATGAAGTTTTCTGCAAAACCACAAGATGTGCATGCAAATGGTGCTTTTTGCAGAACGCGCTCGTGGATTTCTACGAAACGACGTGCTAAGCATGCCGATGCTGCTCTTTTTAGCACCCGCGCACGCATTTGTGCGAAAACGCGTTTTAAGCATGCACATGCATCTTTTGGTAGACGCGGATGAAGTTTTCTGCAAAACCACAAGATGTGCATGCAAATGGTGCTTTTTGCAGAACGCGCACGTGGATTTCTACCAAACGACGTGCTAAGCTTGCCGATGCTGCTCTTTTTAGCACCCGCGCACGGATTTGTGCGAAAACGCGTTTTAAGCATGCACATGCATCTTTTGGTAGACGCGGATGAAGTTTTCTGCAAAACCACAAGATGTGCATGCAAATGGTGCTTTTGGCAGAACGCGCACGTGGATTTCTACCAAACGACGTGCTAAGCATGCCGATGCTGCTCTTTTTAGCACCCGCGCACGCATTTGTGCGAAAACGCGTTTTAAGCATGCACATGCATCTTTTGGTAGACGCGGATGAAGTTTTCTGCAAAACCACAAGATGTGCATGCAAATGGTGCTTTTTGCAGAACGCGCACGTGGATTTCTACCAAACGACGTGCTAAGCTTGCCGATGCTGCTCTTTCTAGCACCCGCGCACGCATTTGTGCGAAAACGCGTTTTAAGCATGCACATGCATCTTTTGGTAGACGCGGATGAAGTTTTCTGCAAAACCACAAGATGTGCATGCAAATGGTGCTTTTTGCAGAACGCGCTCGTGGATTTCTACCAAACGACGTGCTAAGCATGCCGATGCTGTTCTTTTTAGCACCCGCGCACGCATTTGTGCGAAAACGCGTTTTAAGCATGCACATGCATCTTTTGGTAGACGCGGATGAAGTTTCCTGCAAAACCACAAGATGTGCATGCAAATGGTGCTTTTTGCAGAAGGCGCACGTGGATTTCTACCAAACGACGTGCTAAGCATGCCGATGCTGCTCTTTTTAGCACCCGCGCACGGATTTGGGCGAAAACGCGTTTTAAGCATGCACATGCATCTTTTGGTAGACGCGGATGAAGTTTTCTGCAAAACCACAAGATGTGCATGCAAATGGTGCTTTTTGCAGAACGCGCACGTGGATTTCTACCAAACGACGTGCTAAGCATGCCGATGCTGCTCTTTTTAGCACCCGCGCACGGATTTGTGTGAAAACGCGTTTTAAGCATGCACATGCATCTTTTGGTAGACGCGGATGAAGTTTTCTGCAAAACCACAAGATGTGCATGCAAATGGTGCTTTTGGCAGAACGCGCACGTGGATTTCTACCAAACGACGTGCTAAGCATGCCGATGCTGCTCTTTTTAGCACCCGCGCACGCATTTGTGCGAAAACGCGTTTTAAGCATGCACATGCATCTTTTGGTAGACGCGGATGAAGTTTTCTGCAAAACCACAAGATGTGCATGCAAATGGTGCTTTTTGCAGAACGCGCACGTGGATTTCTACTAAACGACGTGCTAAGCATGCCGATGCTGCTCTTTTTAGCACCCCGCGCACGGATTTGTGCGAAAACGCGTTTTAAGCATGCACATGCATCTTTTGGTAGACGCGGATGAAGTTTTCTGCAAAACCACAAGATGTGCATGCAAATGGTGCTTTTGGCAGAACGCGCACGTGGATTTCTACCAAACGACGTGCTAAGCATGCCGATGCTGCTCTTTTTACCACCCGCGCACGCATTTGTGCGAAAACGCGTTTTAAGCATGCACATGCATCTTTTGGTAGACGCGGATGAAGTTTTCTGCAAAACCACAAGATGTGCATGCAAATGGTGCTTTTTGCAGAACGCGCTCGTGGATTTCTACCAAACGACGTGCTAAGCATGCCGATGCTGCTCTTTTTAGCACCCGCGCACGCATTTGTGCGAAAACGCGTTTTAAGCATGCACATGCATCTTTTGGTAGACGCGGATGAAGTTTTCTGCAAAACCACAAGATGTGCATGCAAATGGTGCTTTTGGCAGAACGCGCACGTGGATTTCTACCAAACGACGTGCTAAGCATGCCGATGCTGCTCTTTTTAGCACCGGCGCACGGATTTCTGCGAAAACGCGTTTTAAGCATGCACATGAATCTTTTGGTAGACGCGGATGAAGTTTTCTGCAAAACCACAAGATGTGCATGCAAATGGTGCTTTTGGCAGAACGCGCACGTGGATTTCTACCAAACGACGTGCTAAGCATGCCGATGCTGCTCTTTTTAGCACCCGCGCACGGATTTGTGCGAAAACGCGTTTTAAGCATGCCCATGCATCTTTTGGTAGACGCGGATGAAGTTTTCTGCAAAACCACAAGATGTGCATGCAAATGGTGCTTTTTGCAGAACGCGCACGTGGATTTCTACCAAACGACGTGCTAAGCATGCCGATGCTGCTCTTTTTAGCACCCGCGCACGCATTTGCGCGAAAACGCGTTTTAAGCATGCACATGCATCTTTTGGCAGACGCGGATGAAGTTTTCTGCAAAACCACAAGATGTGCATGCAAATGGTGCTTTTTGCAGAACGCGCACGTGGATTTCTACCAAAGGACGTGCTAAGCATGCCGATGCTGCTCTTTTTAGCACCCGCGCACGCATTTGTGCGAAAACGCGTTTTAAGCATGCACATGCATCTTTTGGTAGACGCGGATGAAGTTTTCTGCAAAACCACAAGGTGTGCATGCAAATGGTGCTTTTTGCAGAACGCGCACGTGGATTTCTACCAAACAACGTGCTAAGCATGCCGATGCTGCTCTTTTTAGCACCCGCGCACGCATTTGTGCGAAAACGCGTTTTAAGCATGCACATGCATCTTTTGGTAGACGCGGATGAAGTTTTCTGCAAAACCACAAGATGTGCATGCAAATGGTGCTTTTTGCAGAACGCGCACGTGGATTTCTACCAAACGACGTGCTAAGCATGCCGATGCTGCTCTTTTTAGCACCCGCGCACGGATTTGTGCGAAAACGCGTTTTAAGCATGCACATGCATCTTTTGGTAGACGCGGATGAAGTTTTCTGCAAAACCACAAGATGTGCATGCAAATGGTGCTTTTGGCAGAACGCGCACGTGGATTTCTACCAAACGACGTGCTAAGCATGCCGATGCTGCTCTTTTTAGCACCCTCGCACGCATTTGTGTGAAAACGCGTTTTAAGCATGCACATGCATCTTTTGGTAGACGCGGATGAAGTTTTCTGCAAAACCACAAGATGTGCATGCAAATGGTGCTTTTTGCAGAACGCGCTCGTGGATTTCTACCAAACGACGTGCTAAGCATGCCGATGCTGCTCTTTTTAGCACCCGCGCACGCATTTGTGCGAAAACGCGTTTTAAGCATGCACATGCATCTTTTGGTAGACGCGGATGAAGTTTTCTGCAAAACCACAAGATGTGCATGCAAATGGTGCTTTTTGCAGAACGCGCACGTGGATTTCTACCAAACGACGTGCTAAGCATGCCGATGCTGCTCTTTTTAGCACCCGCGCACGGATTTGTGCGAAAACGCGTTTTAAGCATGCACATGCATCTTTTGGTAGACGCGGATGAAGTTTTCTGCAAAACCACAAGATGTGCATGCAAATGGTGCTTTTGGCAGAACGCGCACGTGGATTTCTACCAAACGACGTGCTAAGCATGCCGATGCTGCTCTTTTTAGCACCCGCGCACGGATTTGTGCGAAAACGCGTTTTAAGCATGCACATGCATCTTTTGGTAGACGCGGATGAAGTTTTCTGCAAAACCACAAGATGTGCATGCAAATGGTGCTTTTGGCAGAACGCGCACGTAGATTTCTACCAAACGACGTGCTAAGCATGCCGATGCTGCTCTTTTTAGCACCCGCGCACGCATTTGTGCGAAAACGCGTTTTAAGCATGCACATGCATCTTTTGGTAGACGCGGATGAAGTTTTCTGCAAAACCACAAGATGTGCATGCAAATGGTGCTTTTTGCAGAACGCGCACGTGGATTTCTACCAAACGACGTGCTAAGCATGCCGATGCTGCTCTTTTTTGCACCCGCGCACGGATTTGTGCGAAAACGCGTTTTAAGCATGCACATGCATCTTTTGGTAGACGCGGATGAAGTTTTCTGCAAAACCACAAGATGTGCATGCAAATGGTGCTTTTGGCAGAACGCGCACGTGGATTTCTACAAAACGACGGGCTAAGCATGCCGATGCTGCTCTTTTTAGCACCCTCGCACGCATTTGTGTGAAAACGCGTTTTAAGCATGCACATGCATCTTTTGGTAGACGCGGATGAAGTTTTCTGCAAAACCACAAGATGTGCATGCAAATGGTGCTTTTGGCAGAACGCGCACGTGGATTTCTACCAAACGACGTGCTAAGCATGCCGATGCTGCTCTTTTTAGCACCGGCGCACGGATTTCTGCGAAAACGCGTTTTAAGCATGCACATGAATCTTTTGGTAGACGCGGATGAAGTTTTCTGCAAAACCACAAGATGTGCATGCAAATGGTGCTTTTGGCAGAACGCGCACGTGGATTTCTACCAAACGACGTGCTAAGCATGCCGATGCTGCTCTTTTTAGCACCCGCGCACGGATTTGTGCGAAAACGCGTTTTAAGCATGCCCATGCATCTTTTGGTAGACGCGGATGATGTTTTCTGCAAAACCACAAGATGTGCATGCAAATGGTGCTTTTTGCAGAACGCGCACGTGGATTTCTACCAAACGACGTGCTAAGCATGCCGATGCTGCTCTTTTTAGCACCCGCGCACGCATTTGCGCGAAAACGCGTTTTAAGCATGCACATGCATCTTTTGGCAGACGCGGATGAAGTTTTCTGCAAAACCACAAGATGTGCATGCAAATGGTGCTTTTTGCAGAAGGCGCACGTGGATTTCTACCAAACGACGTGCTAAGCTTGCCGATGCTGCTCTTTTTAGCACCCGCGCACGGATTTGTGCGAAAACGCGTTTTAAGCATGCACATGCATCTTTTGGTAGACGCGGATGAAGTTTTCTGCAAAACCACAAGATGTGCATGCAAATGGTGCTTTTGGCAGAACGCGCACGTGGATTTCTACCAAACGACGTGCTAAGCATGCCGATGCTGCTCTTTTTAGCACCCGCGCACGCATTTGTGCGAAAACGCGTTTTAAGCATGCACATGCATCTTTTGGTAGACGCGGATGAAGTTTTCTGCAAAACCACAAGATGTGCATGCAAATGGTGCTTTTGGCAGAACGCGCACGTGGATTTCTACCAAACGACGTGCTAAGCATGCCGATGCTGCTCTTTTTAGCACCCGCGCACGCATTTGTGCGAAAACGCGTTTTAAGCATGCACATGCATCTTTTGGTAGACGCGGATGAAGTTTTCTGCAAAACCACAAGATGTGCATGCAAATGGTGCTTTTTGCAGAACGCGCTCGTGGATTTCTACCAAACGACGTGCTAAGCATGCCGATGCTGCTCTTTTTAGCACCCGCGCACGCATTTGTGCGAAAACGCGTTTTAAGCATGCACATGCATCTTTTGGTAGACGCGGATGAAGTTTTCTGCAAAACCACAAGATGTGCATGCAAATGGTGCTTTTGGCAGAACGCGCACGTGGATTTCTACCAAACGACGTGCTAAGCATGCCGATGCTGCTCTTTTTAGCACCGGCGCACGGATTTCTGCGAAAACGCGTTTTAAGCATGCACATGCATCTTTTGGTAGACGCCGATGAAGTTTTCTGCGAAACCACAAGATGTGCATGCAAATGGTGCTTTTGGCAGAACGCGCACGTGGATTTCTACCAAACGACGTGCTAAGCATGCCGATGCTGCTCTTTTTAGCACCCGCGCACGGATTTGTGCGAAAACGCGTTTTAAGCATGCCCATGCATCTTTTGGTAGACGCGGATGAAGTTTTCTGCAAAACCACAAGATGTGCATGCAAATGGTGCTTTTGGCAGAACCCGCACGTGGATTTCTACCAAACGACGTGCTAAGCATGCCGATGCTGCTCTTTTTAGCACCCGCGCACGGATTTGTGCAAAAACGCATTTTAAGCATGCACATGCATCTTTTGGTAGACGCGGATGAAGTTTTCTGCAAAACCACAAGATGTGCATGCAAATGGTGCTTTTTGCAGAACGCGCTCGTGGATTTCTACCAAACGACGTGCTAAGCATGCCGATGCTGCTCTTTTTAGCACCCGCGCACGCATTTGTGCGAAAACGCGTTTTAAGCATGCACATGCATCTTTTGGTAGACGCGGATGAAGTTTTCTGCAAAACCACAAGATGTGCATGCAAATGGTGCTTTTTGCAGAACGCGCACGTGGATTTCTACCAAACGACGTGCTAAGCATGCCGATGCTGCTCTTTTTAGCACCCGCGCACGGATTTGTGCGAAAACGCGTTTTAAGCATGCACATGCATCTTTTGGTAGACGCGGATGAAGTTTTCTGCAAAACCACAAGATGTGCATGCAAATGGTGCTTTTTGCAGAAGGCGCACGTGGATTTCTACCAAACGACGTGCTAAGCTTGCCGATGCTGCTCTTTTTAGCACCCGCGCACGGATTTGTGCGAAAACGCGTTTTAAGCATGCACATGCATCTTTTGGTAGACGCGGATGAAGTTTTCTGCAAAACCACAAGATGTGCATGCAAATGGTGCTTTTGGCAGAACGCGCACGTGGATTTCTACCAAACGACGTGCTAAGCATGCCGATGCTGCTCTTTTTAGCACCCGCGCACGCATTTGTGCGAAAACGCGTTTTAAGCATGCACATGCATCTTTTGGTAGACGCGGATGAAGTTTTCTGCAAAACCACAAGATGTGCATGCAAATGGTGCTTTTTGCAGAACGCGCACGTGGATTTCTACCAAACGACGTGCTAAGCATGCCGATGCTGCTATTTTTAGCACCCGCGCACGCATTTGAGCGAAAACGCGTTTTAAGCATGCACATGCATCTTTTGGTAGACGCGGATGAAGTTTTCTGCAAAACCACAAGATGTGCATGCAAATGGTGCTTTTTGCAGAACGCGCACGTGGATTTCTACCAAAGGACGTGCTAAGCATGCCGATGCTGCTCTTTTTAGCACCTGCGCACGCATTTGTGCGAAAACGCGTTTTAAGCATGCACATGCATCTTTTGGTAGACGCGGATGAAGTTTTCTGCAAAACCACAAGATGTGCATGCAAATGGTGCTTTTGGCAGAACGCGCACGTGGATTTCTACCAAACGACGTGCTAAGCATGCCGATGCTGCTCTTTTTAGCACCCTCGCACGCATTTGTGTGAAAACGCGTTTTAAGCATGCACATGCATCTTTTGGTAGACGCGGATGAAGTTTTCTGCAAAACCACAAGATGTGCATGCAAATGGTGCTTTTTGCAGAACGCGCTCGTGGATTTCTACCAAACGACGTGCTAAGCATGCCGATGCTGCTCTTTTTAGCACCCGCGCACGCATTTGTGCGAAAACGCGTTTTAAGCATGCACATGCATCTTTTGGTAGACGCGGATGAAGTTTTCTGCAAAACCACAAGATGTGCATGCAAATGGTGCTTTTTGCAGAACGCGCTCGTGGATTTCTACCAAACGACGTGCTAAGCATGCCGATGCTGCTCTTTTTAGCACCCGCGCACGCATTTGTGCGAAAACGCGTTTTAAGCATGCACATGCATCTTTTGGTAGACGCGGATGAAGTTTTCTGCAAAACCACAAGATGTGCATGCAAATGGTGCTTTTGGCAGAACGCGCACGTGGATTTCTACCAAACGACGTGCTAAGCATGCCGATGCTGCTCTTTTTAGCACCGGCGCACGGATTTCTGCGAAAACGCGTTTTAAGCATGCACATGCATCTTTTGGTAGACGCCGATGAAGTTTTCTGCGAAACCACAAGATGTGCATGCAAATGGTGCTTTTGGCAGAACGCGCACGTGGATTTCTACCAAACGACGTGCTAAGCATGCCGATGCTGCTCTTTTTAGCACCCGCGCACGGATTTGTGCGAAAACGCGTTTTAAGCATGCCCATGCATCTTTTGGTAGACGCGGATGAAGTTTTCTGCAAAACCACAAGATGTGCATGCAAATGGTGCTTTTGGCAGAACCCGCACGTGGATTTCTACCAAACGACGTGCTAAGCATGCCGATGCTGCTCTTTTTAGCACCCGCGCACGGATTTGTGCAAAAACGCATTTTAAGCATGCACATGCATCTTTTGGTAGACGCGGATGAAGTTTTCTGCAAAACCACAAGATGTGCATGCAAATGGTGCTTTTTGCAGAACGCGCTCGTGGATTTCTACCAAACGACGTGCTAAGCATGCCGATGCTGCTCTTTTTAGCACCCGCGCACGCATTTGTGCGAAAACGCGTTTTAAGCATGCACATGCATCTTTTGGTAGACGCGGATGAAGTTTTCTGCAAAACCACAAGATGTGCATGCAAATGGTGCTTTTTGCAGAACGCGCACGTGGATTTCTACCAAACGACGTGCTAAGCATGCCGATGCTGCTCTTTTTAGCACCCGCGCACGGATTTGTGCGAAAACGCGTTTTAAGCATGCACATGCATCTTTTGGTAGACGCGGATGAAGTTTTCTGCAAAACCACAAGATGTGCATGCAAATGGTGCTTTTTGCAGAAGGCGCACGTGGATTTCTACCAAACGACGTGCTAAGCTTGCCGATGCTGCTCTTTTTAGCACCCGCGCACGGATTTGTGCGAAAACGCGTTTTAAGCATGCACATGCATCTTTTGGTAGACGCGGATGAAGTTTTCTGCAAAACCACAAGATGTGCATGCAAATGGTGCTTTTGGCAGAACGCGCACGTGGATTTCTACCAAACGACGTGCTAAGCATGCCGATGCTGCTCTTTTTAGCACCCGCGCACGCATTTGTGCGAAAACGCGTTTTAAGCATGCACATGCATCTTTTGGTAGACGCGGATGAAGTTTTCTGCAAAACCACAAGATGTGCATGCAAATGGTGCTTTTTGCAGAACGCGCACGTGGATTTCTACCAAACGACGTGCTAAGCATGCCGATGCTGCTATTTTTAGCACCCGCGCACGCATTTGAGCGAAAACGCGTTTTAAGCATGCACATGCATCTTTTGGTAGACGCGGATGAAGTTTTCTGCAAAACCACAAGATGTGCATGCAAATGGTGCTTTTTGCAGAACGCGCACGTGGATTTCTACCAAAGGACGTGCTAAGCATGCCGATGCTGCTCTTTTTAGCACCTGCGCACGCATTTGTGCGAAAACGCGTTTTAAGCATGCACATGCATCTTTTGGTAGACGCGGATGAAGTTTTCTGCAAAACCACAAGATGTGCATGCAAATGGTGCTTTTGGCAGAACGCGCACGTGGATTTCTACCAAACGACGTGCTAAGCATGCCGATGCTGCTCTTTTTAGCACCCTCGCACGCATTTGTGTGAAAACGCGTTTTAAGCATGCACATGCATCTTTTGGTAGACGCGGATGAAGTTTTCTGCAAAACCACAAGATGTGCATGCAAATGGTGCTTTTTGCAGAACGCGCTCGTGGATTTCTACCAAACGACGTGCTAAGCATGCCGATGCTGCTCTTTTTAGCACCCGCGCACGCATTTGTGCGAAAACGCGTTTTAAGCATGCACATGCATCTTTTGGTAGACGCGGATGAAGTTTTCTGCAAAACCACAAGATGTGCATGCAAATGGTGCTTTTTGCAGAACGCGCACGTGGATTTCTACCAAACGACGTGCTAAGCATGCCGATGCTGCTCTTTTTAGCACCCGCGCACGGATTTGTGCGAAAACGCGTTTTAAGCATGCACATGCATCTTTTGGTAGACGCGGATGAAGTTTTCTGCAAAACCACAAGATGTGCATGCAAATGGTGCTTTTGGCAGAACGCGCACGTGGATTTCTACCAAACGACGTGCTAAGCATGCCGATGCTGCTCTTTTTAGCACCCGCGCACGCATTTGTGCGAAAACGCGTTTTAAGCATGCACATGCATCTTTTGGTAGACGCGGATGAAGTTTTCTGCAAAACCACAAGATGTGCATGCAAATGGTGCTTTTTGCAGAACGCGCTCGTGGATTTCTACCAAACGACGTGCTAAGCATGCCGATGCTGCTCTTTTTAGCACCCGCGCACGCATTTGTGCGAAAACGCGTTTTAAGCATGCACATGCATCTTTTGGTAGACGCGGATGAAGTTTTCTGCAAAACCACAAGATGTGCATGCAAATGGTGCTTTTGGCAGAACGCGCACGTGGATTTCTACCAAACGACGTGCTAAGCATGCCGATGCTGCTCTTTTTAGCACCGGCGCACGGATTTCTGCGAAAACGCGTTTTAAGCATGCACATGCATCTTTTGGTAGACGCGGATGAAGTTTTCTGCAAAACCACAAGATGTGCATGCAAATGGTGCTTTTTGCAGAACGCGCTCGTGGATTTCTACCAAACGACGTGCTAAGCATGCCGATGCTGCTCTTTTTAGCACCCGCGCACGCATTTGTGCGAAAACGCGTTTTAAGCATGCACATGCATCTTTTGGTAGACGCGGATGAAGTTTTCTGCAAAACCACAAGATGTGCATGCAAATGGTGCTTTTTGCAGAACGCGCACGTGTATTTCTACCAAACGACGTGCTAAGCATGCCGATGCTGCTCTTTTTAGCACCCGCGCACGGATTTGTGCGAAAACGCGTTTTAAGCATGCACATGCATCTTTTGGTAGACGCGGATGAAGTTTTCTGCAAAACCACAAGATGTGCATGCAAATGGTGCTTTTTGCAGAAGGCGCACGTGGATTTCTACCAAACGACGTGCTAAGCTTGCCGATGCTGCTCTTTTTAGCACCCGCGCACGGATTTGTGCGAAAACGCGTTTTAAGCATGCACATGCATCTTTTGGTAGACGCGGATGAAGTTTTCTGCAAAACCACAAGATGTGCATGCAAATGGTGCTTTTGGCAGAACGCGCACGTGGATTTCTACCAAACGACGTGCTAAGCATGCCGATGCTGCTCTTTTTAGCACCCGCGCACGCATTTGTGCGAAAACGCGTTTTAAGCATGCACATGCATCTTTTGGTAGACGCGGATGAAGTTTTCTGCAAAACCACAAGATGTGCATGCAAATGGTGCTTTTTGCAGAACGCGCACGTGGATTTCTACCAAACGACGTGCTAAGCATGCCGATGCTGCTATTTTTAGCACCCGCGCACGCATTTGAGCGAAAACGCGTTTTAAGCATGCACATGCATCTTTTGGTAGACGCGGATGAAGTTTTCTGCAAAACCACAAGATGTGCATGCAAATGGTGCTTTTTGCAGAACGCGCACGTGGATTTCTACCAAAGGACGTGCTAAGCATGCCGATGCTGCTCTTTTTAGCACCTGCGCACGCATTTGTGCGAAAACGCGTTTTAAGCATGCACATGCATCTTTTGGTAGACGCGGATGAAGTTTTCTGCAAAACCACAAGATGTGCATGCAAATGGTGCTTTTGGCAGAACGCGCACGTGGATTTCTACCAAACGACGTGCTAAGCATGCCGATGCTGCTCTTTTTAGCACCCTCGCACGCATTTGTGTGAAAACGCGTTTTAAGCATGCACATGCATCTTTTGGTAGACGCGGATGAAGTTTTCTGCAAAACCACAAGATGTGCATGCAAATGGTGCTTTTTGCAGAACGCGCTCGTGGATTTCTACCAAACGACGTGCTAAGCATGCCGATGCTGCTCTTTTTAGCACCCGCGCACGCATTTGTGCGAAAACGCGTTTTAAGCATGCACATGCATCTTTTGGTAGACGCGGATGAAGTTTTCTGCAAAACCACAAGATGTGCATGCAAATGGTGCTTTTTGCAGAACGCGCACGTGGATTTCTACCAAACGACGTGCTAAGCATGCCGATGCTGCTCTTTTTAGCACCCGCGCACGGATTTGTGCGAAAACGCGTTTTAAGCATGCACATGCATCTTTTGGTAGACGCGGATGAAGTTTTCTGCAAAACCACAAGATGTGCATGCAAATGGTGCTTTTGGCAGAACGCGCACGTGGATTTCTACCAAACGACGTGCTAAGCATGCCGATGCTGCTCTTTTTAGCACCCGCGCACGCATTTGTGCGAAAACGCGTTTTAAGCATGCACATGCATCTTTTGGTAGACGCGGATGAAGTTTTCTGCAAAACCACAAGATGTGCATGCAAATGGTGCTTTTGGCAGAACGCGCACGTGGATTTCTACCAAACGACGTGCTAAGCATGCCGATGCTGCTCTTTTTAGCACCGGCGCACGGATTTCTGCGAAAACGCGTTTTAAGCATGCACATGCATCTTTTGGTAGACGCGGATGAAGTTTTCTGCGAAACCACAAGATGTGCATGCAAATGGTGCTTTTGGCAGAACGCGCACGTGGATTTCTACCAAACGACGTGCTAAGCATGCCGATGCTGCTCTTTTTAGCACCCGCGCACGGATTTGTGCGAAAACGCGTTTTAAGCATGCCCATGCATCTTTTGGTAGACGCGGATGAAGTTTTCTGCAAAACCACAAGATGTGCATGCAAATGGTGCTTTTGGCAGAACCCGCACGTGGATTTCTACCAAACGACGTGCTAAGCATGCCGATGCTGCTCTTTTTAGCACCCGCGCACGGATTTGTGCAAAAACGCATTTTAAGCATGCACATGCATCTTTTGGTAGACGCGGATGAAGTTTTCTGCAAAACCACAAGATGTGCATGCAAATGGTGCTTTTTGCAGAACGCGCTCGTGGATTTCTACCAAACGACGTGCTAAGCATGCCGATGCCGCTCTTTTTAGCACCCGCGCACGCATTTGTGCGAAAACGCGTTTTAAGCATGCACATGCATCTTTTGGTAGACGCGGATGAAGTTTTCTGCAAAACCACAAGATGTGCATGCAAATGGTGCTTTTTGCAGAACGCGCACGTGGATTTCTACCAAACGACGTGCTAAGCATGCCGATGCTGCTCTTTTTAGCACCCGCGCACGGATTTGTGCGAAAACGCGTTTTAAGCATGCACATGCATCTTTTGGTAGACGCGGATGAAGTTTTCTGCAAAACCACAAGATGTGCATGCAAATGGTGCTTTTGGCAGAACGCGCACGTGGATTTCTACCAAACGACGTGCTAAGCATGCCGATGCTGCTCTTTTTAGCACCCGCGCACGCATTTGTGCGAAAACGCGTTTTAAGCATGCACATGCATCTTTTGGTAGACGCGGATGAAGTTTTCTGCAAAACCACAAGATGTGCATGCAAATGGTGCTTTTTGCAGAACGCGCTCGTGGATTTCTACCAAACGACGTGCTAAGCATGCCGATGCTGCTCTTTTTAGCACCCGCGCACGCATTTGTGCGAAAACGCGTTTTAAGCATGCACATGCATCTTTTGGTAGACGCGGATGAAGTTTTCTGCAAAACCACAAGATGTGCATGCAAATGGTGCTTTTGGCAGAACGCGCACGTGGATTTCTACCAAACGACGTGCTAAGCATGCCGATGCTGCTCTTTTTAGCACCGGCGCACGGATTTCTGCGAAAACGCGTTTTAAGCATGCACATGCATCTTTTGGTAGACGCGGATGAAGTTTTCTGCGAAACCACAAGATGTGCATGCAAATGGTGCTTTTGGCAGAACGCGCACGTGGATTTCTACCAAACGACGTGCTAAGCATGCCGATGCTGCTCTTTTTAGCACCCGCGCACGGATTTGTGCGAAAACGCGTTTTAAGCATGCCCATGCATCTTTTGGTAGACGCGGATGAAGTTTTCTGCAAAACCACAAGATGTGCATGCAAATGGTGCTTTTGGCAGAACCCGCACGTGGATTTCTACCAAACGACGTGCTAAGCATGCCGATGCTGCTCTTTTTAGCACCCGCGCACGGATTTGTGCAAAAACGCATTTTAAGCATGCACATGCATCTTTTGGTAGACGCGGATGAAGTTTTCTGCAAAACCACAAGATGTGCATGCAAATGGTGCTTTTGGCAGAACGCGCACGTGGATTTCTACCAAACGACGTGCTAAGCATGCCGATGCTGCTCTTTTTACCACCCGCGCACGCATTTGTGCGAAAACGCGTTTTAAGCATGCACATGCATCTTTTGGTAGACGCGGATGAAGTTTTCTGCAAAACCACAAGATGTGCATGCAAATGGTGCTTTTTGCAGAACGCGCTCGTGGATTTCTACCAAACGACGTGCTAAGCATGCCGATGCTGCTCTTTTTAGCACCCGCGCACGCATTTGTGCGAAAACGCGTTTTAAGCATGCACATGCATCTTTTGGTAGACGCGGATGAAGTTTTCTGCAAAACCACAAGATGTGCATGCAAATGGTGCTTTTGGCAGAACGCGCACGTGGATTTCTACCAAACGACGTGCTAAGCATGCCGATGCTGCTCTTTTTAGCACCGGCGCACGGATTTCTGCGAAAACGCGTTTTAAGCATGCACATGAATCTTTTGGTAGACGCGGATGAAGTTTTCTGCAAAACCACAAGATGTGCATGCAAATGGTGCTTTTGGCAGAACGCGCACGTGGATTTCTACCAAACGACGTGCTAAGCATGCCGATGCTGCTCTTTTTAGCACCCGCGCACGGATTTGTGCGAAAACGCGTTTTAAGCATGCCCATGCATCTTTTGGTAGACGCGGATGAAGTTTTCTGCAAAACCACAAGATGTGCATGCAAATGGTGCTGTTTGCAGAACGCGCACGTGGATTTCTACCAAACGACGTGCTAAGCATGCCGATGCTGCTCTTTTTAGCACCCGCGCACGCATTTGCGCGAAAACGCGTTTTAAGCATGCACATGCATCTTTTGGCAGACGCGGATGAAGTTTTCTGCAAAACCACAAGATGTGCATGCAAATGGTGCTTTTTGCAGAAGGCGCACGTGGATTTCTACCAAACGACGTGCTAAGCTTGCCGATGCTGCTCTTTTTAGCACCCGCGCACGGATTTGTGCGAAAACGCGTTTTAAGCATGCACATGCATCTTTTGGTAGATGCGGATGAAGTTTTCTGCAAAACCACAAGATGTGCATGCAAATGGTGCTTTTGGCAGAACGCGCACGTGGATTTCTACCAAACGACGTGCTAAGCATGCCGATGCTGCTCTTTTTAGCACCCGCGCACGCATTTGTGCGAAAACGCGTTTTAAGCATGCACATGCATCTTTTGGTAGACGCGGATGAAGTTTTCTGCAAAACCACAAGATGTGCATGCAAATGGTGCTTTTTGCAGAACGCGCACGTGGATTTCTACCAAACGACGTGCTAAGCATGCCGATGCTGCTATTTTTAGCACCCGCGCACGCATTTGAGCGAAAACGCGTTTTAAGCATGCACATGCATCTTTTGGTAGACGCGGATGAAGTTTTCTGCAAAACCACAAGATGTGCATGCAAATGGTGCTTTTTGCAGAACGCGCACGTGGATTTCTACCAAAGGACGTGCTAAGCATGCCGATGCTGCTCTTTTTAGCACCTGCGCACGCATTTGTGCGAAAACGCGTTTTAAGCATGCACATGCATCTTTTGGTAGACGCGGATGAAGTTTTCTGCAAAACCACAAGATGTGCATGAAAAAGGTGCTTTTGGCAGAACGCGCACGTGGATTTCTACCAAACGACGTGCTAAGCATGCCGATGCTGCTCTTTTTAGCACCCTCGCACGCATTTGTGTGAAAACGCGTTTTAAGCATGCACATGCATCTTTTGGTAGACGCGGATGAAGTTTTCTGCAAAACCACAAGATGTGCATGCAAATGGTGCTTTTTGCAGAACGCGCTCGTGGATTTCTACCAAACGACGTGCTAAGCATGCCGATGCTGTTCTTTTTAGCACCCGCGCACGCATTTGTGCGAAAACGCGTTTTAAGCATGCACATGCATCTTTTGGTAGACGCGGATGAAGTTTCCTGCAAAACCACAAGATGTGCATGCAAATGGTGCTTTTTGCAGAAGGCGCACGTGGATTTCTACCAAACGACGTGCTAAGCATGCCGATGCTGCTCTTTTTAGCACCCGCGCACGGATTTGTGCGAAAACGCGTTTTAAGCATGCACATGCATCTTTTGGTAGACGCGGATGAAGTTTTCTGCAAAACCACAAGATGTGCATGCAAATGGTGCTTTTTGCAGAACGCGCACGTGGATTTCTACCAAACGACGTGCTAAGCATGCCGATGCTGCTCTTTTTAGCACCCGCGCACGGATTTGTGTGAAAACGCGTTTTAAGCATGCACATGCATCTTTTGGTAGACGCGGATGAAGTTTTCTGCAAAACCACAAGATGTGCATGCAAATGGTGCTTTTGGCAGAACGCGCACGTGGATTTCTACCAAACGACGTGCTAAGCATGCCGATGCTGCTCTTTTTAGCACCCGCGCACGCATTTGTGCGAAAACGCGTTTTAAGCATGCACATGCATCTTTTGGTAGACGCGGATGAAGTTTTCTGCAAAACCACAAGATGTGCATGCAAATGGTGCTTTTTGCAGAACGCGCACGTGGATTTCTACCAAACGACGTGCTAAGCATGCCGATGCTGCTCTTTTTAGCACCCGCGCACGGATTTGTGCGAAAACGCGTTTTAAGCATGCACATGCATCTTTTGGTAGACGCGGATGAAGTTTTCTGCAAAACCACAAGATGTGCATGCAAATGGTGCTTTTGGCAGAACGCGCACGTGGATTTCTACCAAACGACGTGCTAAGCATGCCGATGCTGCTCTTTTTACCACCCGCGCACGCATTTGTGCGAAAACGCGTTTTAAGCATGCACATGCATCTTTTGGTAGACGCGGATGAAGTTTTCTGCAAAACCACAAGATGTGCATGCAAATGGTGCTTTTTGCAGAACGCGCTCGTGGATTTCTACCAAACGACGTGCTAAGCATGCCGATGCTGCTCTTTTTAGCACCCGCGCACGCATTTGTGCGAAAACGCGTTTTAAGCATGCACATGCATCTTTTGGTAGACGCGGATGAAGTTTTCTGCAAAACCACAAGATGTGCATGCAAATGGTGCTTTTGGCAGAACGCGCACGTGGATTTCTACCAAACGACGTGCTAAGCATGCCGATGCTGCTCTTTTTAGCACCGGCGCACGGATTTCTGCGAAAACGCGTTTTAAGCATGCACATGAATCTTTTGGTAGACGCGGATGAAGTTTTCTGCAAAACCACAAGATGTGCATGCAAATGGTGCTTTTGGCAGAACGCGCACGTGGATTTCTACCAAGCGACGTGCTAAGCATGCCGATGCTGCTCTTTTTAGCACCCGCGCACGGATTTGTGCGAAAACGCGTTTTAAGCATGCCCATGCATCTTTTGGTAGACGCGGATGAAGTTTTCTGCAAAACCACAAGATGTGCATGCAAATGGTGCTTTTTGCAGAACGCGCACGTGGATTTCTACCAAACGACGTGCTAAGCATGCCGATGCTGCTCTTTTTAGCACCCGCGCACGCATTTGCGCGAAAACGCGTTTTAAGCATGCACATGCATCTTTTGGCAGACGCGGATGAAGTTTTCTGCAAAACCACAAGATGTGCATGCAAATGGTGCTTTTTGCAGAACGCGCACGTGGATTTCTACCAAAGGACGTGCTAAGCATGCCGATGCTGCTCTTTTTAGCACCCGCGCACGCATTTGTGCGAAAACGCGTTTTAAGCATGCACATGCATCTTTTGGTAGACGCGGATGAAGTTTTCTGCAAAACCACAAGGTGTGCATGCAAATGGTGCTTTTTGCAGAACGCGAACGTGGATTTCTACCAAACAACGTGCTAAGCATGCCGATGCTGCTCTTTTTAGCACCCGCGCACGCATTTGTGCGAAAACGCGTTTTAAGCATGCACATGCATCTTTTGGTAGACGCGGATGAAGTTTTCTGCAAAACCACAAGATGTGCATGCAAATGGTGCTTTTTGCAGAACGCGCACGTGGATTTCTACCAAACGACGTGCTAAGCATGCCGATGCTGCTCTTTTTAGCACCCGCGCACGGATTTGTGCGAAAACGCGTTTTAAGCATGCACATGCATCTTTTGGTAGACGCGGATGAAGTTTTCTGCAAAACCACAAGATGTGCATGCAAATGGTGCTTTTGGCAGAACGCGCACGTGGATTTCTACCAAACGACGTGCTAAGCATGCCGATGCTGCTCTTTTTAGCACCCTCGCACGCATTTGTGTGAAAACGCGTTTTAAGCATGCACATGCATCTTTTGGTAGACGCGGATGAAGTTTTCTGCAAAACCACAAGATGTGCATGCAAATGGTGCTTTTTGCAGAACGCGCTCGTGGATTTCTACCAAACGACGTGCTAAGCATGCCGATGCTGCTCTTTTTAGCACCCGCGCACGCATTTGTGCGAAAACGCGTTTTAAGCATGCACATGCATCTTTTGGTAGACGCGGATGAAGTTTTCTGCAAAACCACAAGATGTGCATGCAAATGGTGCTTTTTGCAGAACGCGCACGTGGATTTCTACCAAACGACGTGCTAAGCATGCCGATGCTGCTCTTTTTAGCACCCGCGCACGGATTTGTGCGAAAACGCGTTTTAAGCATGCACATGCATCTTTTGGTAGACGCGGATGAAGTTTTCTGCAAAACCACAAGATGTGCATGCAAATGGTGCTTTTTGCAGAACGCGCTCGTGGATTTCTACCAAACGACGTGCTAAGCATGCCGATGCTGCTCTTTTTAGCACCCGCGCACGCATTTGTGCGAAAACGCGTTTTAAGCATGCACATGCATCTTTTGGTAGACGCGGATGAAGTTTTCTGCAAAACCACAAGATGTGCATGCAAATGGTGCTTTTGGCAGAACGCGCACGTGGATTTCTACCAAACGACGTGCTAAGCATGCCGATGCTGCTCTTTTTAGCACCGGCGCACGGATTTCTGCGAAAACGCGTTTTAAGCATGCACATGAATCTTTTGGTAGACGCGGATGAAGTTTTCTGCAAAACCACAAGATGTGCATGCAAATGGTGCTTTTTGCAGAACGCGCACGTGGATTTCTACCAAACGACGTGCTAAGCATGCCGATGCTGCTATTTTTAGCACCCGCGCACGCATTTGTGCGAAAACGCGTTTTAAGCATGCACATGCATCTTTTGGTAGACGCGGATGAAGTTTTCTGCAAAACCACAAGATGTGCATGCAAATGGTGCTTTTTGCAGAACGCGCACGTGGATTTCTACCAAAGGACGTGCTAAGCATGCCGATGCTGCTCTTTTTAGCACCCGCGCACGCATTTGTGCGAAAACGCGTTTTAAGCATGCACATGCATCTTTTGGTAGACGCGGATGAAGTTTTCTGCAAAACCACAAGGTGTGCATGCAAATGGTGCTTTTTGCAGAACGCGCACGTGGATTTCTACCAAACAACGTGCTAAGCATGCCGATGCTGCTCTTTTTAGCACCCGCGCACGCATTTGTGCGAAAACGCGTTTTAAGCATGCACATGCATCTTTTGGTAGACGCGGATGAAGTTTTCTGCAAAACCACAAGATGTGCATGCAAATGGTGCTTTTTGCAGAACGCGCACGTGGATTTCTACCAAACGACGTGCTAAGCATGCCGATGCTGCTCTTTTTTGCACCCGCGCACGGATTTGTGCGAAAACGCGTTTTAAGCATGCACATGCATCTTTTGGTAGACGCGGATGAAGTTTTCTGCAAAACCACAAGATGTGCATGCAAATGGTGCTTTTGGCAGAACGCGCACGTGGATTTCTACCAAACGACGGGCTAAGCATGCCGATGCTGCTCTTTTTAGCACCCTCGCACGCATTTGTGTGAAAACGCGTTTTAAGCATGCACATGCATCTTTTGGTAGACGCGGATGAAGTTTTCTGCAAAACCACAAGATGTGCATGCAAATGGTGCTTTTTGCAGAACGCGCTCGTGGATTTCTACCAAACGACGTGCTAAGCATGCCGATGCTGCTCTTTTTAGCACCCGCGCACGCATTTGTGCGAAAACGCGTTTTAAGCATGCACATGCATCTTTTGGTAGACGCGGATGAAGTTTTCTGCAAAACCACAAGATGTGCATGCAAATGGTGCTTTTTGCAGAACGCGCACGTGGATTTCTACCAAACGACGTGCTAAGCATGCCGATGCTGCTCTTTTTAGCACCCGCGCACGGATTTGTGCGAAAACGCGTTTTAAGCATGCACATGCATCTTTTGGTAGACGCGGATGAAGTTTTCTGCAAAACCACAAGATGTGCATGCAAATGGTGCTTTTGGCAGAACGCGCACGTGGATTTCTACCAAACGACGTGCTAAGCATGCCGATGCTGCTCTTTTTACCACCCGCGCACGCATTTGTGCGAAAACGCGTTTTAAGCATGCACATGCATCTTTTGGTAGACGCGGATGAAGTTTTCTGCAAAACCACAAGATGTGCATGCAAATGGTGCTTTTTGCAGAACGCGCTCGTGGATTTCTACCAAACGACGTGCTAAGCATGCCGATGCTGCTCTTTTTAGCACCCGCGCACGCATTTGTGCGAAAACGCGTTTTAAGCATGCACATGCATCTTTTGGTAGACGCGGATGAAGTTTTCTGCAAAACCACAAGATGTGCATGCAAATGGTGCTTTTGGCAGAACGCGCACGTGGATTTCTACCAAACGACGTGCTAAGCATGCCGATGCTGCTCTTTTTAGCACCGGCGCACGGATTTCTGCGAAAACGCGTTTTAAGCATGCACATGAATCTTTTGGTAGACGCGGATGAAGTTTTCTGCAAAACCACAAGATGTGCATGCAAATGGTGCTTTTGGCAGAACGCGCACGTGGATTTCTACCAAACGACGTGCTAAGCATGCCGATGCTGCTCTTTTTAGCACCCGCGCACGGATTTGTGCGAAAACGCGTTTTAAGCATGCCCATGCATCTTTTGGTAGACGCGGATGATGTTTTCTGCAAAACCACAAGATGTGCATGCAAATGGTGCTTTTTGCAGAACGCGCACGTGGATTTCTACCAAACGACGTGCTAAGCATGCCGATGCTGCTCTTTTTAGCACCCGCGCACGCATTTGCGCGAAAACGCGTTTTAAGCATGCACATGCATCTTTTGGCAGACGCGGATGAAGTTTTCTGCAAAACCACAAGATGTGCATGCAAATGGTGCTTTTTGCAGAAGGCGCACGTGGATTTCTACCAAACGACGTGCTAAGCTTGCCGATGCTGCTCTTTTTAGCACCCGCGCACGGATTTGTGCGAAAACGCGTTTTAAGCATGCACATGCATCTTTTGGTAGACGCGGATGAAGTTTTCTGCAAAACCACAAGATGTGCATGCAAATGGTGCTTTTGGCAGAACGCGCACGTGGATTTCTACCAAACGACGTGCTAAGCATGCCGATGCTGCTCTTTTTAGCACCCGCGCACGCATTTGTGCGAAAACGCGTTTTAAGCATGCACATGCATCTTTTGGTAGACGCGGATGAAGTTTTCTGCAAAACCACAAGATGTGCATGCAAATGGTGCTTTTTGCAGAACGCGCACGTGGATTTCTACCAAACGACGTGCTAAGCATGCCGATGCTGCTATTTTTAGCACCCGCGCACGCATTTGAGCGAAAACGCGTTTTAAGCATGCACATGCATCTTTTGGTAGACGCGGATGAAGTTTTCTGCAAAACCACAAGATGTGCATGCAAATGGTGCTTTTTGCAGAACGCGCACGTGGATTTCTACCAAAGGACGTGCTAAGCATGCCGATGCTGCTCTTTTTAGCACCTGCGCACGCATTTGTGCGAAAACGCGTTTTAAGCATGCACATGCATCTTTTGGTAGACGCGGATGAAGTTTTCTGCAAAACCACAAGATGTGCATGCAAATGGTGCTTTTGGCAGAACGCGCACGTGGATTTCTACCAAACGACGTGCTAAGCATGCCGATGCTGCTCTTTTTAGCACCCTCGCACGCATTTGTGTGAAAACGCGTTTTAAGCATGCACATGCATCTTTTGGTAGACGCGGATGAAGTTTTCTGCAAAACCACAAGATGTGCATGCAAATGGTGCTTTTTGCAGAACGCGCTCGTGGATTTCTACCAAACGACGTGCTAAGCATGCCGATGCTGCTCTTTTTAGCACCCGCGCACGCATTTGTGCGAAAACGCGTTTTAAGCATGCACATGCATCTTTTGGTAGACGCGGATGAAGTTTTCTGCAAAACCACAAGATGTGCATGCAAATGGTGCTTTTTGCAGAACGCGCACGTGGATTTCTACCAAACGACGTGCTAAGCATGCCGATGCTGCTCTTTTTAGCACCCGCGCACGGATTTGTGCGAAAACGCGTTTTAAGCATGCACATGCATCTTTTGGTAGACGCGGATGAAGTTTTCTGCAAAACCACAAGATGTGCATGCAAATGGTGCTTTTGGCAGAACGCGCACGTGGATTTCTACCAAACGACGTGCTAAGCATGCCGATGCTGCTCTTTTTAGCACCCGCGCACGCATTTGTGCGAAAACGCGTTTTAAGCATGCACATGCATCTTTTGGTAGACGCGGATGAAGTTTTCTGCAAAACCACAAGATGTGCATGCAAATGGTGCTTTTTGCAGAACGCGCTCGTGGATTTCTACCAAACGACGTGCTAAGCATGCCGATGCTGCTCTTTTTAGCACCCGCGCACGCATTTGTGCGAAAACGCGTTTTAAGCATGCACATGCATCTTTTGGTAGACGCGGATGAAGTTTTCTGCAAAACCACAAGATGTGCATGCAAATGGTGCTTTTGGCAGAACGCGCTCGTGGATTTCTACCAAACGACGTGCTAAGCATGCCGATGCTGCTCTTTTTAGCACCCGCGCACGCATTTGTGCGAAAACGCGTTTTAAGCATGCACATGCATCTTTTGGTAGACGCGGATGAAGTTTTCTGCAAAACCACAAGATGTGCATGCAAATGGTGCTTTTGGCAGAACGCGCACGTGGATTTCTACCAAACGACGTGCTAAGCATGCCGATTCTGCTCTTTTTAGCACCGGCGCACGGATTTCTGCGAAAACGCGTTTTAAGCATGCACATGAATCTTTTGGTAGACGCGGATGAAGTTTTCTGCAAAACCACAAGATGTGCATGCAAATGGTGCTTTTGGCAGAACGCGCACGTGGATTTCTACCAAACGACGTGCTAAGCATGCCGATGCTGCTCTTTTTAGCACCCGCGCACGGATTTGTGCGAAAACGCGTTTTAAGCATGCCCATGCATCTTTTGGTAGACGCGGATGATGTTTTCTGCAAAACCACAAGATGTGCATGCAAATGGTGCTTTTTGCAGAACGCGCACGTGGATTTCTACCAAACGACGTGCTAAGCATGCCGATGCTGCTCTTTTTAGCACCCGCGCACGCATTTGCGCGAAAACGCGTTTTAAGCATGCACATGCATCTTTTGGCAGACGCGGATGAAGTTTTCTGCAAAACCACAAGATGTGCATGCAAATGGTGCTTTTTGCAGAAGGCGCACGTGGATTTCTACCAAACGACGTGCTAAGCTTGCCGATGCTGCTCTTTTTAGCCCCCGCGCACGGATTTGTGCGAAAACGCGTTTTAAGCATGCACATGCATCTTTTGGTAGACGCGGATGAAGTTTTCTGCAAAACCACAAGATGTGCATGCAAATGGTGCTTTTGGCAGAACGCGCACGTGGATTTCTACCAAACGACGTGCTAAGCATGCCGATGCTGCTCTTTTTAGCACCCGCGCACGCATTTGTGCGAAAACGCGTTTTAAGCATGCACATGCATCTTTTGGTAGACGCGGATGAAGTTTTCTGCAAAACCACAAGATGTGCATGCAAATGGTGCTTTTTGCAGAACGCGCACGTGGATTTCTACCAAACGACGTGCTAAGCATGCCGATGCTGCTATTTTTAGCACCCGCGCACGCATTTGAGCGAAAACGCGTTTTAAGCATGCACATGCATCTTTTGGTAGACGCGGATGAAGTTTTCTGCAAAACCACAAGATGTGCATGCAAATGGTGCTTTTTGCAGAACGCGCACGTGGATTTCTACCAAAGGACGTGCTAAGCATGCCGATGCTGCTCTTTTTAGCACCTGCGCACGCATTTGTGCGAAAACGCGTTTTAAGCATGCACATGCATCTTTTGGTAGACGCGGATGAAGTTTTCTGCAAAACCACAAGATGTGCATGCAAATGGTGCTTTTGGCAGAACGCGCACGTGGATTTCTACCAAACGACGTGCTAAGCATGCCGATGCTGCTCTTTTTAGCACCCTCGCACGCATTTGTGTGAAAACGCGTTTTAAGCATGCACATGCATCTTTTGGTAGACGCGGATGAAGTTTTCTGCAAAACCACAAGATGTGCATGCAAATGGTGCTTTTTGCAGAACGCGCTCGTGGATTTCTACCAAACGACGTGCTAAGCATGCCGATGCTGCTCTTTTTAGCACCCGCGCACGCATTTGTGCGAAAACGCGTTTTAAGCATGCACATGCATCTTTTGGTAGACGCGGATGAAGTTTTCTGCAAAACCACAAGATGTGCATGCAAATGGTGCTTTTTGCAGAACGCGCACGTGGATTTCTACCAAACGACGTGCTAAGCATGCCGATGCTGCTCTTTTTAGCACCCGCGCACGGATTTGTGCGAAAACGCGTTTTAAGCATGCACATGCATCTTTTGGTAGACGCGGATGAAGTTTTCTGCAAAACCACAAGATGTGCATGCAAATGGTGCTTTTGGCAGAACGCGCACGTGGATTTCTACCAAACGACGTGCTAAGCATGCCGATGCTGCTCTTTTTAGCACCCGCGCACGCATTTGTGCGAAAACGCGTTTTAAGCATGCACATGCATCTTTTGGTAGACGCGGATGAAGTTTTCTGCAAAACCACAAGATGTGCATGCAAATGGTGCTTTTTGCAGAACGCGCTCGTGGATTTCTACCAAACGACGTGCTAAGCATGCCGATGCTGCTCTTTTTAGCACCCGCGCACGCATTTGTGCGAAAACGCGTTTTAAGCATGCACATGCATCTTTTGGTAGACGCGGATGAAGTTTTCTGCAAAACCACAAGATGTGCATGCAAATGGTGCTTTTGGCAGAACGCGCACGTGGATTTCTACCAAACGACGTGCTAAGCATGCCGATGCTGCTCTTTTTAGCACCGGCGCACGGATTTCTGCGAAAACGCGTTTTAAGCATGCACATGCATCTTTTGGTAGACGCGGATGAAGTTTTCTGCGAAACCACAAGATGTGCATGCAAATGGTGCTTTTGGCAGAACGCGCACGTGGATTTCTACCAAACGACGTGCTAAGCATGCCGATGCTGCTCTTTTTAGCACCCGCGCACGGATTTGTGCGAAAACGCGTTTTAAGCATGCCCATGCATCTTTTGGTAGACGCGGATGAAGTTTTCTGCAAAACCACAAGATGTGCATGCAAATGGTGCTTTTGGCAGAACCCGCACGTGGATTTCTACCAAACGACGTGCTAAGCATGCCGATGCTGCTCTTTTTAGCACCCGCGCACGGATTTGTGCAAAAACGCATTTTAAGCATGCACATGCATCTTTTGGTAGACGCGGATGAAGTTTTCTGCAAAACCACAAGATGTGCATGCAAATGGTGCTTTTGGCAGAACGCGCACGTGGATTTCTACCAAACGACGTGCTAAGCATGCCGATGCTGCTCTTTTTACCACCCGCGCACGCATTTGTGCGAAAACGCGTTTTAAGCATGCACATGCATCTTTTGGTAGACGCGGATGAAGTTTTCTGCAAAACCACAAGATGTGCATGAAAATGGTGCTTTTTGCAGAACGCGCTCGTGGATTTCTACCAAACGACGTGCTAAGCATGCCGATGCTGCTCTTTTTAGCACCCGCGCACGCATTTGTGCGAAAACGCGTTTTAAGCATGCACATGCATCTTTTGGTAGACGCGGATGAAGTTTTCTGCAAAACCACAAGATGTGCATGCAAATGGTGCTTTTGGCAGAACGCGCACGTGGATTTCTACCAAACGACGTGCTAAGCATGCCGATGCTGCTCTTTTTAGCACCGGCGCACGGATTTCTGCGAAAACGCGTTTTAAGCATGCACATGAATCTTTTGGTAGACGCGGATGAAGTTTTCTGCAAAACCACAAGATGTGCATGCAAATGGTGCTTTTGGCAGAACGCGCACGTGGATTTCTACCAAACGACGTGCTAAGCATGCCGATGCTGCTCTTTTTAGCACCCGCGCACGGATTTGTGCGAAAACGCGTTTTAAGCATGCCCATGCATCTTTTGGTAGACGCGGATGAAGTTTTCTGCAAAACCACAAGATGTGCATGCAAATGGTGCTTTTTGCAGAACGCGCACGTGGATTTCTACCAAACGACGTGCTAAGCATGCCGATGCTGCTCTTTTTAGCACCCGCGCACGCATTTGCGCGAAAACGCGTTTTAAGCATGCACATGCATCTTTTGGCAGACGCGGATGAAGTTTTCTGCAAAACCACAAGATGTGCATGCAAATGGTGCTTTTTGCAGAAGGCGCACGTGGATTTCTACCAAACGACGTGCTAAGCTTGCCGATGCTGCTCTTTTTAGCACCCGCGCACGGATTTGTGCGAAAACGCGTTTTAAGCATGCACATGCATCTTTTGGTAGATGCGGATGAAGTTTTCTGCAAAACCACAAGATGTGCATGCAAATGGTGCTTTTGGCAGAACGCGCACGTGGATTTCTACCAAACGACGTGCTAAGCATGCCGATGCTGCTCTTTTTAGCACCCGCGCACGCATTTGTGCGAAAACGCGTTTTAAGCATGCACATGCATCTTTTGGTAGACGCGGATGAAGTTTTCTGCAAAACCACAAGATGTGCATGCAAATGGTGCTTTTTGCAGAACGCGCACGTGGATTTCTACCAAAGGACGTGCTAAGCATGCCGATGCTGCTCTTTTTAGCACCTGCGCACGCATTTGTGCGAAAACGCGTTTTAAGCATGCACATGCATCTTTTGGTAGACGCGGATGAAGTTTTCTGCAAAACCACAAGATGTGCATGAAAAAGGTGCTTTTGGCAGAACGCGCACGTGGATTTCTACCAAACGACGTGCTAAGCATGCCGATGCTGCTCTTTTTAGCACCCTCGCACGCATTTGTGTGAAAACGCGTTTTAAGCATGCACATGCATCTTTTGGTAGACGCGGATGAAGTTTTCTGCAAAACCACAAGATGTGCATGCAAATGGTGCTTTTTGCAGAACGCGCTCGTGGATTTCTACCAAACGACGTGCTAAGCATGCCGATGCTGCTCTTTTTAGCACCCGCGCACGCATTTGTGCGAAAACGCGTTTTAAGCATGCACATGCATCTTTTGGTAGACGCGGATGAAGTTTTCTGCAAAACCACAAGATGTGCATGCAAATGGTGCTTTTTGCAGAACGCGCACGTGGATTTCTACCAAACGACGTGCTAAGCATGCCGATGCTGCTCTTTTTAGCACCCGCGCACGGATTTGTGCGAAAACGCGTTTTAAGCATGCACATGCATCTTTTGGTAGACGCGGATGAAGTTTTATGCAAAACCACAAGATGTGCATGCAAATGGTGCTTTTGGCAGAACGCGCACGTGGATTTCTACCAAACGACGTGCTAAGCATGCCGATGCTGCTCTTTTTAGCACCCGCGCACGCATTTGTGCGAAAACGCGTTTTAAGCATGCACATGCATCTTTTGGTAGACGCGGATGAAGTTTTCTGCAAAACCACAAGATGTGCATGCAAATGGTGCTTTTTGCAGAACGCGCTCGTGGATTTCTACCAAACGACGTGCTAAGCATGCCGATGCTGCTCTTTTTAGCACCCGCGCACGCATTTGTGCGAAAACGCGTTTTAAGCATGCACATGCATCTTTTGGTAGACGCGGATGAAGTTTTCTGCAAAACCACAAGATGTGCATGCAAATGGTGCTTTTGGCAGAACGCGCACGTGGATTTCTACCAAACGACGTGCTAAGCATGCCGATGCTGCTCTTTTTAGCACCGGCGCACGGATTTCTGCGAAAACGCGTTTTAAGCATGCACATGCATATTTTGGTAGACGCGGATGAAGTTTTCTGCGAAACCACAAGATGTGCATGCAAATGGTGCTTTTGGCAGAACGCGCACGTGGATTTCTACCAAACGACGTGCTAAGCATGCCGATGCTGCTCTTTTTAGCACCCGCGCACGGATTTGTGCGAAAACGCGTTTTAAGCATGCCCATGCATCTTTTGGTAGACGCGGATGAAGTTTTCTGCAAAACCACAAGATGTGCATGCAAATGGTGCTTTTGGCAGAACCCGCACGTGGATTTCTACCAAACGACGTGCTAAGCATGCCGATGCTGCTCTTTTTAGCACCCGCGCACGGATTTGTGCAAAAACGCATTTTAAGCATGCACATGCATCTTTTGGTAGACGCGGATGAAGTTTTCTGCAAAACCACAAGATGTGCATGCAAATGGTGCTTTTGGCAAAACGCGCACGTGGATTTCTACCAAACGACGTGCTAAGCATGCCGATGCTGCTCTTTTTAGCACCCGCGCACGGATTTGTGCGAAAACAAGTTTTAAGCATGCACATGCATCTTTTGGTAGACGCGGATGAAGTTTTCTGCAAAACCACAAGATGTGCATGCAAATGGTGCTTTTGGCAGAACGCGCACGTGGATTTCTACCAAACGACGCGCTAAGCATGCCGATGCTGCTCTTTTTAGCACCCGCGCACGCATTTGTGCGAAAACGCGTTTTAAGCATGCACATGCATCTTTTGGTAGACGCGGATGAAGTTTTCTGCAAAACCACAAGATGTGCATGCAAATGGTGCTTTTGGCAGAACGCGCACGTGGATTTCTACCAAACGACATGCTAAGCATGCCGATGCTGCTCTTTTTAGCACCCGCGCACGGATTTGTGCGAAAACGCGTTTTAAGCATGCACATGCATCTTTTGGTAGACGCGGATGAAGTGTTCTGCAAAACCACAAGATGTGCATGCAAATGGTGCTTTTGGCAGAACGCGCACGTGGATTTCTACCAAACGACGTGCTAAGCATGCCGATGCTGCTCTTTTTAGCACCCGCGCACGCATTTGTGCGAAAACGCGTTTTAAGCATGCACATGCATCTTTTGGTAGACGCGGATGAAGTTTTCTGCAAAACCACAAGATGTGCATGCAAATGGTGCTTTTGGCAGAACGCGCACGTGGATTTCTACCAAACGGCGTGCTAAGCATGCCGATGCTGCTCTTTTTAGCACCCGCGCACGGATTTGTGCGAAAACGCGTTTTAAGCATGCACATGCATCTTTTGGTAGACGCGGATGAAGTTTTCTGCAAAACCACAAGATGTGCATGCAAATGGTGCTTTTGGCAGAACGCGCACGTGGATTTCTACCCAACGACGTGCTAAGCATGCCGATGCTGCTCTTTTTAGCACCCGCGCACGCATTTGTGCGAAAACGCGTTTTAAGCATGCACATGCATCTTTTGGTAGACGCGGATGAAGTTTTCTGCAAAACCACAAGATGTGCACGCAAATGGTGCTTTTGGCAGAACGCGCACGTGGATTTCTACCAAACGACGTGCTAAGCATGCCGATGCTGCTCTTTTTAGCACCCGCGCACGGATTTGTGCGAAAACGCGTTTTAAGCATGCACATGCATCTTTTGGTAGACGCGGATGAAGTTTTCTGCAAAACCACAAGATGTGCATGCAAATGGTGCTTTTGGCAGAACGCGCACGTGGATTTCTACCAAACGACGTGCTAAGCATGCCGATGCTGCTCTTTTTAGCAGCCGCGCACGGATTTGTGCGAAAACGCGTTTTAAGCATGCACATGCATCTTTTGGTAGACGCGGATGAAGTTTTCTGCAAAACCACAAGATGTGCATGCAAATGGTGCTTTTGGCAGAACGCGCACGTGGATTTCTACCAAACGACGTGCTAAGCACGCCGATGCTGCTCTTTTTAGCACCCGCGCACGCATTTGTGCGAAAACGCGTTTTAAGCATGCACATGCATCTTTTGGTAGACGCGGATGAAGTTTTCTGGAAAACCACAAGATGTGCATGCAAATGGTGCTTTTGGCAGAACGCGCACGTGGATTTCTACCAAACGACGTGCTAAGCATGCCGATGCTGCTCTTTTTAGCGCCCGCACACGGATTTGTGCGAAAACGCGTTTTAAGCATGCACATGCATCTTTTGGTAGACGCGGATGAAGTTTTCTGCAAAACCACAAGATGTGCATGCAAATGGTGCTTTTGGCAGAAAGCGCACGTGGATTTCTACCCAAGGACGTGCTAAGCATGCCGATGCTGCTCTTTTTAGCACCCGCGCACGGATTTGTGCGAAAACGCGTTTTAAGCATGCACATGCATCTTTTGGTAGACGCGGATGAAGTTTTCTGCAAAACCACAAGATGTGCATGCAAATGGTGCTTTTGGCAGAACGCGCACGTGGATTTCTACCAAACGACGTGCTAAGCATGCCGATGCTGCTCTTTTTAGCACCCGCGCACGCATTTGTGCGAAAACGCGTTTTAAGCATGCACATGCATCTTTTGGTAGACGCGGATGAAGTTTTCTGCAAAACCACAAGATGTGCATGCAAATGGTGCTTTTGGCAGAACGCGCACGTGGATTTCTACCAAACGACGTGCTAAGCATGCCGATGCTGCTCTTTTTAGCACCCGCGCCCGGATTTGTGCGAAAACGCGTTTTAAGCATGCACATGCATCTTTTGGTAGACGCGGATGAAGTTTTCTGCAAAACCACAAGATGTGCATGCAAATGGTGCTTTTGGCAGAACGCGCCCGTGGATTTCTACCAAACGACGTGCTAAGCATGCCGATGCTGCTCTTTTTAACACCCGCGCACGGATTTGTGCGAAAACGCGTTTTAAGCATGCACATGCATCTTTTGGTAGACGCGGATTAGGTTTTCTGCAAAACCACAAGATGTGCATGCAAATGGTGCTTTTGGCAGAACGCGCACGTGGATTTCTACCAAACGACGTGCTAAGCATGCCGATGCTGCTCTTTTCAGCACCCGCGCACGGATTTGTGCGAAAACGCGTTTTAAGCATGCACATGCATCTTTTGGTAGACGCGGATGAAGTTTTCTGCAAAACCACAAGATGTGCATGCAAATGGTGCTTTTGGCAGAACGCGCACGTGGATTTCTACCCAACGACGTGCTAAGCATGCCGATGCTGCTCTTTTTAGCACCCGCGCACGCATTTGTGCGAAAACGCGTTTTAAGCATGCACATGCATCTTTTGGTAGATGCGGATGAAGTTTTCTGCAAAACCACAAGATGTGCATGCAAATGGTGCTTTTGGCAGAATGCGCACGTGGATTTCTACCAAACGACGTGCTAAGCATGCCGATGCTGCTCTTTTTAGCACCCGCGCACGCATTTGTGCGAAAACGCGTTTTAAGCATGCACATGCATCTTTTGGTAGACGCGGATGAAGTTTTCTGCAAAACCACAAGATGTGCATGCAAATGGTGCTTTTTGCAGAACGCGCACGTGGATTTCTACCAAACGACGTGCTAAGCATGCCGATGCTGCTCTTTTTAGCACCCGCGCACGCATTTGTGCGAAAACGCGTTTTAAGCATGCACATGCATCTTTTGGTAGACGCGGATGAAGTTTTCTGCAAAACCACAAGATGTGCATGCAAATGGTGCTTTTTGCAGAACGCGCACGTGGATTTCTACCAAACGACGTGCTAAGCTTGCCGATGCTGCTCTTTTTAGCACCCGCGCACGCATTTGTGCGAAAACGCGTTTTAAGCATGCACATGCATCTTTTGGTAGACGCGGATGAAGTTTTCTGCAAAACCACAAGATGTGCATGCAAATGGTGCTTTTTGCAGAACGCGCTCGTGGATTTCTACCAAACGACGTGCTAAGCATGCCGATGCTGCTCTTTTTAGCACCCGCGCACGCATTTGTGCGAAAACGCGTTTTAAGCATGCACATGCATCTTTTGGTAGACGCGGATGAAGTTTCCTGCAAAACCACAAGATGTGCATGCAAATGGTGCTTTTTGCAGAACGCGCAAGTGAATTTCTACCAAACGACGTGCTAAGCATGCCGATGCTGCTCTTTTTAGCACCCGCGCACGGATTTGCGCGAAAACGCGTTTTAAGCATGCACATGCAGCTTTTGGTAGACGCGGATGAAGTTTTCTGCAAAACCACAAGATGTGCATGCAAATGGTGCTTTTTGCAGAACGCGCACGTGGATTTCTACGAAACGACGTGCTAAGCATGCCGATGCTGCTCTTTTTAGCACCCGCGCACGGATTTGTGCGAAAACGCGTTTTAAGCATGCACATGCAGCTTTTGGTAGACGCGGATGAAGTTTTCTGCAAAACCACAAGATGTGCATGCAAATGGTGCTTTTGGCAGAACGCGCACGTGGATTTCTACCAAACGACGTGCTAAGCATGCCGATGCTGCTCTTTTTAGCACCCGCGCAGGCATTTGTGCGAAAACGCGTTTTAAGCATGCACATGCATCTTTTGGTAGACGCGGATGAAGTTTTCTGCAAAACCACAAGATGTGCATGCAAATGGTGCTTTTTGCAGAACGCGCACGTGGATTTCTACCAAACGACGTGCTAAGCATGCCGATACTGCTTTTTTTAGCACCCGCGCACGCATTTGTGCGAAAACGCGTTTTAAGCATGCACATGCATCTTTTGGTAGACGCGGATGAAGTTTTCTGCAAAACCACAAGATGTGCATGCAAATGGTGCTTTTTGCAGAACGCGCACGTGGATTTCTACCAAACGACGTGCTAAGCTTGCCGATGCTGCTCTTTTTAGCACCCGCGCACGGATTTGTGCGAAAACGCGTTTTAAGCATGCACATGCATCTTTTGGTAGACGCGGATGAAGTTTTCTGCAAAACCACAAGATGTGCATGCAAATGGTGCTTTTGGCAGAACGCGCACGTGGATTTCTACCAAACGACGTGCTAAGCATGCCGATGCTGCTCTTTTTAGCACCCGCGCACGCATTTGTGCGAAAACGCGTTTTAAGCATGCACATGCATCTTTTGGTAGACGCGGATGAAGTTTTCTGCAAAACCACAAGATGTGCATGCAAATGGTGCTTTTTGCAGAACGCGCACGTGGATTTCTACCAAACGACGTGCTAAGCATGCCGATGCTGCTCTTTTTAGCACCCGCGCACGGATTTGTGCGAAAACGCGTTTTAAGCATGCACATGCATCTTTTGGTAGACGCGGATGAAGTTTTCTGCAAAACCACAAGATGTGCATGCAAATGGTGCTTTTGGCAGAACGCGCACGTGGATTTCTACCAACCGACGTGCTAAGCATGCCGATGCTGCTCTTTTTAGCACCCGCGCACGCATTTGTGCGAAAACGCGTTTTAAGCATGCACATGCATCTTTTGGTAGACGCGGATGAAGTTTTCTGCAAAACCACAAGATGTGCATGCAAATGGTGCTTTTTGCAGAACGCGCACGTGGATTTCTACCAAACGACGTGCTAAGCATGCCGATGCTGCTCTTTTTAGCACCCGCGCACGCATTTGTGCGAAAACGCGTTTTAAGCATGCACATGCATCTTTTGGTAGACGCGGATGAAGTTTTCTGCAAAACCACAAGATGTGCATGCAAATGGTGCTTTTTGCAGAACGCGCACGTGGATTTCTACCAAACGACGTGCTAAGCTTGCCGATGCTGCTCTTTTTAGCACCCGCGCACGGATTTGTGCGAAAACGCGTTTTAAGCATGCACATGCATCTTTTGGTAGACGCGGATGAAGTTTTCTGCAAAACCACAAGATGTGCATGCAAATGGTGCTTTTGGCAGAACGCGCACGTGGATTTCTACCAAACGACGTGCTAAGCATGCCGATGCTGCTCTTTTTAGCACCCGCGCACGGATTTGTGCGAAAACGCGTTTTAAGCATGCACATGCATCTTTTGGTAAACGCGGATGAAGTTTTCTGCAAAACCACAAGATGTGCATGCAAATGGTGCTTTTGGCAGAACGCGCACGTAGATTTCTACCAAACGACGTGCTAAGCATGCCGATGCTGCTCTTTTTAGCACCCGCGCACGCATTTGTGCGAAAACGCGTTTTAAGCATGCACATGCATCTTTTGGTAGACGCGGATGAAGTTTTCTGCAAAACCACAAGATGTGCATGCAAATGGTGCTTTTTGCAGAACGCGCACGTGGATTTCTACCAAACGACGTGCTAAGCATGCCGATGCTGCTCTTTTTAGCACCCGCGCACGCATTTGTGCGAAAACGCGTTTTAAGCATGCACATGCATCTTTTGGTAGACGCGGATGAAGTTTTCTTCAAAACCACAAGATGTGCATGCAAATGGTGCTTTTTGCAGAACGCGCACGTGGATTTCTACCAAACGACGTGCTAAGCATGCCGATGCTGCTCTTTTTAGCACCCGCGCACGGATTTGTGCGAAAACGCGTTTTAAGCATGCACATGCATCTTTTGGTAGACGCGGATGAAGTTTTCTGCAAAACCACAAGATGTGCATGCAAATGGTGCTTTTTGCAGAACGCGCACGTGGATTTCTACCAAACGACGTGCTAAGCATGCCGATGCTGCTCTTTTTAGCACCCGCGCACGCATTTGTGCGAAAACGCGTTTTAAGCATGCACATGCATCTTTTGGTAGACGCGGATGAAGTTTTCTGCAAAACCACAAGATGTGCATGCAAATGGTGCTTTTTGCAGAACGCGCACGTGGATTTCTACCAAACGACGTGCTAAGCATGCCGATGCTGCTCTTTTTAGCACCCGCGCACGCATTTGTGCGAAAACGCGTTTTAAGCATGCACATGCATCTTTTGGTAGACGCGGATGAAGTTTTCTGCAAAACCACAAGATGTGCATGCAAATGGTGCTTTTTGCAGAACGCGCACGTGGATTTCTACCAAACGACGTGCTAAGCTTGCCGATGCTGCTCTTTTTAGCACCCGCGCACGGATTTGTGCGAAAACGCGTTTTAAGCATGCACATGCATCTTTTGGTAGACGCGGATGAAGTTTTCTGCAAAACCACAAGTTGTGCATGCAAATGGTGCTTTTGGCAGAACGCGCACGTGGATTTCTACCAAACGACGTGCTAAGCATGCCGAATCTGCTCTTTTTAGCACCCGCGCACGCATTTGTGCGAAAACGCGTTTTAAGCATGCACATGCATCTTTTGGTAGACGCGGATGAAGTTTTCTGCAAAACCACAAGATGTGCATGCAAATGGTGCTTTTTGCAGAACGCGCACGTGGATTTCTACCAAACGACGTGCTAAGCTTGCCGATGCTGCTCTTTTTAGCACCCTCGCACGCATTTGTGTGAAAACGCGTTTTAAGCATGCACATGCATCTTTTGGTAGACGCGGATGAAGTTTTCTGCAAAACCACAAGATGTGCATGCAAATGGTGCTTTTTGCAGAACGCACTCGTGGATTTCTACCAAACGACGTGCTAAGCATGCCGATGCTGCTCTTTTTAGCACCCGTGCACGCATTTGTGCGAAAACGCGTTTTAAGCGTGCACATGCATCTTTTGGTAGACGCGGATGAAGTTTTCTGCAAAACCACAAGATGTGCATGCAAATGGTGCTTTTGGCAGAACGCGCACGTGCATTTCTACCAAACGACGTGCTAAGCATGCCGATGCTGCTCTTTTTAGCACCCGCGCACGGATTTGTGCGAAAACGCCTTTTAAGCATGCACATGCATCTTTTGGTAGACGCGGATGAAGTTTTCTGCAAAACCACAAGATGTGCAT
Source organism: Dermacentor andersoni (assembly GCF_023375885.2). Taxonomy (NCBI): domain Eukaryota; kingdom Metazoa; phylum Arthropoda; class Arachnida; order Ixodida; family Ixodidae; genus Dermacentor; species Dermacentor andersoni. The sequence continues at coordinate 65,655 of NW_027314853.1, read as the reverse complement.
GCAAATGGTGCTTTTGGCAGAACGCGCACGTGGATTTCTACCAAACGACGTGCTAAGCATGCCGATGCTGCTCTTTTTAGCACCCGCGCACGCATTTGTGCGAAAACGCGTTTTAAGCATGCACATGCATGTTTTGGTAGACGCGGATGAAGTTTTCTGCAAAACCACAAGATGTGCATGCAAATGGTGCTTTTTGCAGAACGCGCTCATGGATTTCTACCAAACGACGTGCTAAGCATGCCGATGCTGCTCTTTTTAGCACCCGCGCACGCATTTGTGCGAAAACGCGTTTTAAGCATGCACATGCATCTTTTGGTAGACGCGGATGAAGTTTTCTGCAAAACCACAAGATGTGCATGCAAATGGTGCTGTTGGCAGAACGCGCACGTGGATTTCTACCAAACGACGTGCTAAGCATGCCGATGCTGCTCTTTTTAGCACCGGCGCACGGATTTCTGCGAAAACGCGTTTTAAGCATGCACATGCATCTTTTGGTAGACGCGGATGAAGTTTTCTGCAAAACCACAAGATGTGCATGCAAATGGTGCTTTTGGCAGAACGCGCACGTGGATTTCTACCAAACGACGTGCTAAGCATGCCGATGCTGCTCTTTTTAGCACCCGCGCACGGATTTGTGCGAAAACGCGTTTTAAGCATGCCCATGCATCTTTTGGTAGACGCGGATGAAGTTTTCTGCAAAACCACAAGATGTGCATGCAAATGGTGCTTTTGGCAGAACCCGCACGTGGATTTCTACCAAACGACGTGCTAAGCATGCCGATGCTGCTCTTTTTAGCACCCGCGCACGGATTTGTGCAAAAACGCATTTTAAGCATGCACATGCATCTTTTGGTAGACGCGGATGAAGTTTTCTGCAAAACCACAAGATGTGCATGCAAATGGTGCTTTTGGCATCTACCAAACGACGTGCTAAGCATGCCGATGCTGCTCTTTTTAGCACCCGCGCACGGATTTGTGCGAAAACGCGTTTTAAGCATGCACATGCATCTTTTGGTAGACGCGGATGAAGTTTTCTGCAAAACCACAAGATGTGCATGCAAATGGTGCTTTTGGCAGAACGCGCACGTGGATTTCTACCAAACGACGTGCTAAGCATGCCGATGCTGTTCTTTTTAGCACCCGCGCACGGATTTGTGCGAAAACGCGTTTTAAGCATGCCCATGCATCTTTTGGTAGACGCGGATGAAGTTTTCTGCAAAACCACAAGATGTGCATGCAAATGGTGCTTTTGGCAGAACCCGCACGTGGATTTCTACCAAACGACGTGCTAAGCATGCCGATGCTGCTCTTTTTAGCACCCGCGCACGGATTTGTGCAAAAACGCCTTTTAAGCATGCACATGCATCTTTTGGTAGACGCGGATGAAGTTTTCTGCAAAACCACAAGATGTGCATGCAAATGGTGCTTTTGGCAGAACGCGCACGTGGATTTCTACCAAACGACGTGCTAAGCATGCCGATGCTGCTCTTTTTAGCACCCGCGCACGGATTTGTGCGAAAACGCGTTTTAAGCATGCACATGCATCTTTTGGTAGACGCGGATGAAGTTTTCTGCAAAACCACAAGATGTGCATGCAAATGGTGCTTTTGGCAGAACGCGCACGTGGATTTCTACCAAACGACGTGCTAAGCATGCCGATGCTGCTCTTTTTAGCACCCGCGCACGCATTTGTGCGAAAACGCGTTTTAAGCATGCACATGCATGTTTTGGTAGACGCGGATGAAGTTTTCTGCAAAACCACAAGATGTGCATGCAAATGGTGCTTTTTGCAGAACGCGCTCATGGATTTCTACCAAACGACGTGCTAAGCATGCCGATGCTGCTCTTTTTAGCACCCGCGCACGCATTTGTGCGAAAACGCGTTTTAAGCATGCACATGCATCTTTTGGTAGACGCGGATGAAGTTTTCTGCAAAACCACAAGATGTGCATGCAAATGGTGCTGTTGGCAGAACGCGCACGTGGATTTCTACCAAACGACGTGCTAAGCATGCCGATGCTGCTCTTTTTAGCACCGGCGCACGGATTTCTGCGAAAACGCGTTTTAAGCATGCACATGCATCTTTTGGTAGACGCGGATGAAGTTTTCTGCAAAACCACAAGATGTGCATGCAAATGGTGCTTTTTGCAGAACGCGCACGTGGATTTCTACCAAACGACGTGCTAAGCTTGCCGATGCTGCTCTTTTTAGCACCCGCGCACGGATTTGTGCGAAAACGCGTTTTAAGCATGCACATGCATCTTTTGGTAGACGCGGATGAAGTTTTCTGCAAAACCACAAGATGTGCATGCAAATGGTGCTTTTGGCAGAACGCGCACGTGGATTTCTACCAAACGACGTGCTAAGCATGCCGATGCTGCTCTTTTTAGCACCCGCGGACGCATTTGTGCGAAAACGCGTTTTAAGCATGCACATGCATCTTTTGGTAGACGCGGATGAAGTTTTCTTCAAAACCACAAGATGTGCATGCAAATGGTGCTTTTTGCAGAACGCGCACGTGGATTTCTACCAAACGACGTGCTAAGCATGCCGATGCTGCTCTTTTTAGCACCCGCGCACGGATTTGTGCGAAAACGCGTTTTAAGCATGCACATGCATCTTTTGGTAGACGCGGATGAAGTTTTCTGCAAAACCACAAGATGTGCATGCAAATGGTGCTTTTTGCAGAACGCGCACGTGGATTTCTACCAAACAACGTGCTAAGCATGCCGATGCTGCTCTTTTTAGCACCCGCGCACGCATTTGTGCGAAAACGCGTTTTAAGCATGCACATGCATCTTTTGGTAGACGCGGATGAAGTTTTCTGCAAAACCACAAGATGTGCATGCAAATCGTGCTTTTTGCAGAACGCGCACGTGGATTTCTACCAAACGACGTGCTAAGCATGCCGAATCTGCTCTTTTTAGCACCCGCGCACGCATTTGTGCGAAAACGCGTTTTAAGCATGCACATGCATCTTTTGGTAGACGCGGATGAAGTTTTCTGCAAAACCACAAGATGTGCATGCAAATGGTGCTTTTTGCAGAACGCGCACGTGGATTTCTACCAAACGACGTGCTAAGCATGCCGATGCTGCTCTTTTTAGCACCCGCGCACGCATTTGTGCGAAAACGCGTTTTAAGCATGCACATGCATCTTTTGGTAGACGCGGATGAAGTTTTCTGCAAAACCACAAGATGTGCATGCAAATGGTGCTTTTTGCAGAACGCGCACGTGGATTTCTACCAAACGACGTGCTAAGCTTGCCGATGCTGCTCTTTTTAGCACCCGCGCACGGATTTGTGCGAAAACGCGTTTTAAGCATGCACATGCATCTTTTGGTAGACGCGGATGAAGTTTTCTGCAAAACCACAAGATGTGCATGCAAATGGTGCTTTTGGCAGAACGCGCACGTGGATTTCTACCAAACGACGTGCTAAGCATGCCGATGCTGCTCTTTTTAGCACCCGCGCACGGATTTGTGCGAAAACGCGTTTTAAGCATGCACATGCATCTTTTGGTAAACGCGGATGAAGTTTTCTGCAAAACCACAAGATGTGCATGCAAATGGTGCTTTTGGCAGAACGCGCACGTAGATTTCTACCAAACGACGTGCTAAGCATGCCGATGCTGCTCTTTTTAGCACCCGCGCACGCATTTGTGCGAAAACGCGTTTTAAGCATGCACATGCATCTTTTGGTAGACGCGGATGAAGTTTTCTGCAAAACCACAAGATGTGCATGCAAATGGTGCTTTTTGCAGAACGCGCACGTGGATTTCTACCAAACGACGTGCTAAGCATGCCGATGCTGCTCTTTTTAGCACCCGCGCACGCATTTGTGCGAAAACGCGTTTTAAGCATGCACATGCATCTTTTGGTAGACGCGGATGAAGTTTTCTTCAAAACCACAAGATGTGCATGCAAATGGTGCTTTTTGCAGAACGCGCACGTGGATTTCTACCAAACGACGTGCTAAGCATGCCGATGCTGCTCTTTTTAGCACCCGCGCACGGATTTGTGCGAAAACGCGTTTTAAGCATGCACATGCATCTTTTGGTAGACGCGGATGAAGTTTTCTGCAAAACCACAAGATGTGCATGCAAATGGTGCTTTTTGCAGAACGCGCACGTGGATTTCTACCAAACGACGTGCTAAGCATGCCGATGCTGCTCTTTTTAGCACCCGCGCACGCATTTGTGCGAAAACGCGTTTTAAGCATGCACATGCATCTTTTGGTAGACGCGGATGAAGTTTTCTGCAAAACCACAAGATGTGCATGCAAATGGTGCTTTTTGCAGAACGCGCACGTGGATTTCTACCAAACGACGTGCTAAGCATGCCGATGCTGCTCTTTTTAGCACCCGCGCACGCATTTGTGCGAAAACGCGTTTTAAGCATGCACATGCATCTTTTGGTAGACGCGGATGAAGTTTTCTGCAAAACCACAAGATGTGCATGCAAATGGTGCTTTTTGCAGAACGCGCACGTGGATTTCTACCAAACGACGTGCTAAGCTTGCCGATGCTGCTCTTTTTAGCACCCGCGCACGGATTTGTGCGAAAACGCGTTTTAAGCATGCACATGCATCTTTTGGTAGACGCGGATGAAGTTTTCTGCAAAACCACAAGTTGTGCATGCAAATGGTGCTTTTGGCAGAACGCGCACGTGGATTTCTACCAAACGACGTGCTAAGCATGCCGAATCTGCTCTTTTTAGCACCCGCGCACGCATTTGTGCGAAAACGCGTTTTAAGCATGCACATGCATCTTTTGGTAGACGCGGATGAAGTTTTCTGCAAAACCACAAGATGTGCATGCAAATGGTGCTTTTTGCAGAACGCGCACGTGGATTTCTACCAAACGACGTGCTAAGCTTGCCGATGCTGCTCTTTTTAGCACCCTCGCACGCATTTGTGTGAAAACGCGTTTTAAGCATGCACATGCATCTTTTGGTAGACGCGGATGAAGTTTTCTGCAAAACCACAAGATGTGCATGCAAATGGTGCTTTTTGCAGAACGCACTCGTGGATTTCTACCAAACGACGTGCTAAGCATGCCGATGCTGCTCTTTTTAGCACCCGTGCACGCATTTGTGCGAAAACGCGTTTTAAGCGTGCACATGCATCTTTTGGTAGACGCGGATGAAGTTTTCTGCAAAACCACAAGATGTGCATGCAAATGGTGCTTTTGGCAGAACGCGCACGTGCATTTCTACCAAACGACGTGCTAAGCATGCCGATGCTGCTCTTTTTAGCACCCGCGCACGGATTTGTGCGAAAACGCCTTTTAAGCATGCACATGCATCTTTTGGTAGACGCGGATGAAGTTTTCTGCAAAACCACAAGATGTGCATGCAAATGGTGCTTTTGGCAGAACGCGCACGTGGATTTCTACCAAACGACGTGCTAAGCATGCCGATGCTGCTCTTTTTAGCACCCGCGCACGCATTTGTGCGAAAACGCGTTTTAAGCATGCACATGCATGTTTTGGTAGACGCGGATGAAGTTTTCTGCAAAACCACAAGATGTGCATGCAAATGGTGCTTTTTGCAGAACGCGCTCATGGATTTCTACCAAACGACGTGCTAAGCATGCCGATGCTGCTCTTTTTAGCACCCGCGCACGCATTTGTGCGAAAACGCGTTTTAAGCATGCACATGCATCTTTTGGTAGACGCGGATGAAGTTTTCTGCAAAACCACAAGATGTGCATGCAAATGGTGCTGTTGGCAGAACGCGCACGTGGATTTCTACCAAACGACGTGCTAAGCATGCCGATGCTGCTCTTTTTAGCACCGGCGCACGGATTTCTGCGAAAACGCGTTTTAAGCATGCACATGCATCTTTTGGTAGACGCGGATGAAGTTTTCTGCAAAACCACAAGATGTGCATGCAAATGGTGCTTTTGGCAGAACGCGCACGTGGATTTCTACCAAACGACGTGCTAAGCATGCCGATGCTGCTCTTTTTAGCACCCGCGCACGGATTTGTGCGAAAACGCGTTTTAAGCATGCCCATGCATCTTTTGGTAGACGCGGATGAAGTTTTCTGCAAAACCACAAGATGTGCATGCAAATGGTGCTTTTGGCAGAACCCGCACGTGGATTTCTACCAAACGACGTGCTAAGCATGCCGATGCTGCTCTTTTTAGCACCCGCGCACGGATTTGTGCAAAAACGCATTTTAAGCATGCACATGCATCTTTTGGTAGACGCGGATGAAGTTTTCTGCAAAACCACAAGATGTGCATGCAAATGGTGCTTTTGGCATCTACCAAACGACGTGCTAAGCATGCCGATGCTGCTCTTTTTAGCACCCGCGCACGGATTTGTGCGAAAACGCGTTTTAAGCATGCACATGCATCTTTTGGTAGACGCGGATGAAGTTTTCTGCAAAACCACAAGATGTGCATGCAAATGGTGCTTTTGGCAGAACGCGCACGTGGATTTCTACCAAACGACGTGCTAAGCATGCCGATGCTGTTCTTTTTAGCACCCGCGCACGGATTTGTGCGAAAACGCGTTTTAAGCATGCCCATGCATCTTTTGGTAGACGCGGATGAAGTTTTCTGCAAAACCACAAGATGTGCATGCAAATGGTGCTTTTGGCAGAACCCGCACGTGGATTTCTACCAAACGACGTGCTAAGCATGCCGATGCTGCTCTTTTTAGCACCCGCGCACGGATTTGTGCAAAAACGCCTTTTAAGCATGCACATGCATCTTTTGGTAGACGCGGATGAAGTTTTCTGCAAAACCACAAGATGTGCATGCAAATGGTGCTTTTGGCAGAACGCGCACGTGGATTTCTACCAAACGACGTGCTAAGCATGCCGATGCTGCTCTTTTTAGCACCCGCGCACGGATTTGTGCGAAAACGCGTTTTAAGCATGCACATGCATCTTTTGGTAGACGCGGATGAAGTTTTCTGCAAAACCACAAGATGTGCATGCAAATGGTGCTTTTGGCAGAACGCGCACGTGGATTTCTACCAAACGACGTGCTAAGCATGCCGATGCTGCTCTTTTTAGCACCCGCGCACGCATTTGTGCGAAAACGCGTTTTAAGCATGCACATGCATGTTTTGGTAGACGCGGATGAAGTTTTCTGCAAAACCACAAGATGTGCATGCAAATGGTGCTTTTTGCAGAACGCGCTCATGGATTTCTACCAAACGACGTGCTAAGCATGCCGATGCTGCTCTTTTTAGCACCCGCGCACGCATTTGTGCGAAAACGCGTTTTAAGCATGCACATGCATCTTTTGGTAGACGCGGATGAAGTTTTCTGCAAAACCACAAGATGTGCATGCAAATGGTGCTGTTGGCAGAACGCGCACGTGGATTTCTACCAAACGACGTGCTAAGCATGCCGATGCTGCTCTTTTTAGCACCGGCGCACGGATTTCTGCGAAAACGCGTTTTAAGCATGCACATGCATCTTTTGGTAGACGCGGATGAAGTTTTCTGCAAAACCACAAGATGTGCATGCAAATGGTGCTTTTTGCAGAACGCGCACGTGGATTTCTACCAAACGACGTGCTAAGCTTGCCGATGCTGCTCTTTTTAGCACCCGCGCACGGATTTGTGCGAAAACGCGTTTTAAGCATGCACATGCATCTTTTGGTAGACGCGGATGAAGTTTTCTGCAAAACCACAAGATGTGCATGCAAATGGTGCTTTTGGCAGAACGCGCACGTGGATTTCTACCAAACGACGTGCTAAGCATGCCGATGCTGCTCTTTTTAGCACCCGCGGACGCATTTGTGCGAAAACGCGTTTTAAGCATGCACATGCATCTTTTGGTAGACGCGGATGAAGTTTTCTTCAAAACCACAAGATGTGCATGCAAATGGTGCTTTTTGCAGAACGCGCACGTGGATTTCTACCAAACGACGTGCTAAGCATGCCGATGCTGCTCTTTTTAGCACCCGCGCACGGATTTGTGCGAAAACGCGTTTTAAGCATGCACATGCATCTTTTGGTAGACGCGGATGAAGTTTTCTGCAAAACCACAAGATGTGCATGCAAATGGTGCTTTTTGCAGAACGCGCACGTGGATTTCTACCAAACAACGTGCTAAGCATGCCGATGCTGCTCTTTTTAGCACCCGCGCACGCATTTGTGCGAAAACGCGTTTTAAGCATGCACATGCATCTTTTGGTAGACGCGGATGAAGTTTTCTGCAAAACCACAAGATGTGCATGCAAATCGTGCTTTTTGCAGAACGCGCACGTGGATTTCTACCAAACGACGTGCTAAGCATGCCGAATCTGCTCTTTTTAGCACCCGCGCACGCATTTGTGCGAAAACGCGTTTTAAGCATGCACATGCATCTTTTGGTAGACGCGGATGAAGTTTTCTGCAAAACCACAAGATGTGCATGCAAATGGTGCTTTTTGCAGAACGCGCACGTGGATTTCTACCAAACGACGTGCTAAGCTTGCCGATGCTGCTCTTTTTAGCACCCTCGCACGCATTTGTGTGAAAACGCGTTTTAAGCATGCAAATGCATCTTTTGGTAGACGCGGATGAAGTTTTCTGCAAAACCACAAGATGTGCATGCAAATGGTGCTTTTTGCAGAACGCGCTCGTGGATTTCTACCAAACGACGTGCTAAGCATGCCGATGCTGCTCTTTTTAGCACCCGTGCACGCATTTGTGCGAAAACGCGTTTTAAGCGTGCACATGCATCTTTTGGTAGACGCGGATGAAGTTTTCTGCAAAACCACAAGATGTGCATGCAAATGGTGCTTTTGGCAGAACGCGCACGTGCATTTCTACCAAACGACGTGCTAAGCATGCCGATGCTGCTCTTTTTAGCACCCGCGCACGGATTTGTGCGAAAACGCCTTTTAAGCATGCACATGCATCTTTTGGTAGACGCGGATGAAGTTTTCTGCAAAACCACAAGATGTGCATGCAAATGGTGCTTTTGGCAGAACGCGCACGTGGATTTCTACCAAACGACGTGCTAAGCATGCCGATGCTGCTCTTTTTAGCACCCGCGCACGGATTTGTGCGAAAACGCGTTTTAAGCATGCACATGCATCTTTTGGTAGACGCGGATGAAGTTTTCTGCAAAACCACAAGATGTGCATGCAAATGGTGCTTTTGGCAGAACGCGCACGTGGATTTCTACCAAACGACGTGCTAAGCATGCCGATGCTGCTCTTTTTAGCACCCGCGCACGCATTTGTGCGAAAACGCGTTTTAAGCATGCACATGCATGTTTTGGTAGACGCGGATGAAGTTTTCTGCAAAACCACAAGATGTGCATGCAAATGGTGCTTTTTGCAGAACGCGCTCATGGATTTCTACCAAACGACGTGCTAAGCATGCCGATGCTGCTCTTTTTAGCACCCGCGCACGCATTTGTGCGAAAACGCGTTTTAAGCATGCACATGCATCTTTTGGTAGGCGCGGATGAAGTTTTCTGCAAAACCACAAGATGTGCATGCAAATGGTGCTGTTGGCAGAACGCGCACGTGGATTTCTACCAAACGACGTGCTAAGCATGCCGATGCTGCTCTTTTTAGCACCGGCGCACGGATTTCTGCGAAAACGCGTTTTAAGCATGCACATGCATCTTTTGGTAGACGCGGATGAAGTTTTCTGCAAAACCACAAGATGTGCATGCAAATGGTGCTTTTGGCAGAACGCGCACGTGGATTTCTACCAAACGACGTGCTAAGCATGCCGATGCTGCTCTTTTTAGCACCCGCGCACGGATTTGTGCGAAAACGCGTTTTAAGCATGCCCATGCATCTTTTGGTAGACGCGGATGAAGTTTTCTGCAAAACCACAAGATGTGCATGCAAATGGTGCTTTTGGCAGAACCCGCACGTGGATTTCTACCAAACGACGTGCTAAGCATGCCGATGCTGCTCTTTTTAGCACCCGCGCACGGATTTGTGCAAAAACGCATTTTAAGCATGCACATGCATCTTTTGGTAGACGCGGATGAAGTTTTCTGCAAAACCACAAGATGTGCATGCAAATGGTGCTTTTGGCAGAACGCGCACGTGGATATCTACCAAACGACGTGCTAAGCATGCCGATGCTGCTCTTTTAGCACCCGCGCACGGATTTGTGCGAAAACGCGTTTTAAGCATGCACATGCATCTTTTGGTAGACGCGGATGAAGTTTTCTGCAAAACCACAAGATGTGCATGCAAATGGTGCTTTTGGCAGAACGCGCACGTGGATTTCTACCAAACGACGTGCTAAGCATGCCGATGCTGCTCTTTTTAGCACCCGCGCACGGATTTGTGCGAAAACGCGTTTTAAGCATGCCCATGCATCTTTTGGTAGACGCGGATGAAGTTTTCTGCAAAACCACAAGATGTGCATGCAAATGGTGCTTTTGGCAGAACCCGCACGTGGATTTCTACCAAACGACGTGCTAAGCATGCCGATGCTGCTCTTTTTAGCACCCGCGCACGGATTTGTGCAAAAACGCCTTTTAAGCATGCACATGCATCTTTTGGTAGACGCGGATGAAGTTTTCTGCAAAACCACAAGATGTGCATGCAAATGGTGCTTTTGGCAGAACGCGCACGTGGATTTCTACCAAACGACGTGCTAAGCATGCCGATGCTGCTCTTTTTAGCACCCGCGCACGGATTTGTGCGAAAACGCGTTTTAAGCATGCACATGCATCTTTTGGTAGACGCGGATGAAGTTTTCTGCAAAACCACAAGATGTGCATGCAAATGGTGCTTTTGGCAGAACGCGCACGTGGATTTCTACCAAACGACGTGCTAAGCATGCCGATGCTGCTCTTTTTAGCACCCGCGCACGCATTTGTGCGAAAACGCGTTTTAAGCATGCACATGCATGTTTTGGTAGACGCGGATGAAGTTTTCTGCAAAACCACAAGATGTGCATGCAAATGGTGCTTTTTGCAGAACGCGCTCATGGATTTCTACCAAACGACGTGCTAAGCATGCCGATGCTGCTCTTTTTAGCACCCGCGCACGCATTTGTGCGAAAACGCGTTTTAAGCATGCACATGCATCTTTTGGTAGACGCGGATGAAGTTTTCTGCAAAACCACAAGATGTGCATGCAAATGGTGCTGTTGGCAGAACGCGCACGTGGATTTCTACCAAACGACGTGCTAAGCATGCCGATGCTGCTCTTTTTAGCACCGGCGCACGGATTTCTGCGAAAACGCGTTTTAAGCATGCACATGCATCTTTTGGTAGACGCGGATGAAGTTTTCTGCAAAACCACAAGATGTGCATGCAAATGGTGCTTTTGGCAGAACGCGCACGTGGATTTCTACCAAACGACGTGCTAAGCATGCCGATGCTGCTCTTTTTAGCACCCGCGCACGGATTTGTGCGAAAACGCGTTTTAAGCATGCCCATGCATCTTTTGGTAGACGCGGATGAAGTTTTCTGCAAAACCACAAGATGTGCATGCAAATGGTGCTTTTGGCAGAACCCGCACGTGGATTTCTACCAAACGACGTGCTAAGCATGCCGATGCTGCTCTTTTTAGCACCCGCGCACGGATTTGTGCAAAAACGCATTTTAAGCATGCACATGCATCTTTTGGTAGACGCGGATGAAGTTTTCTGCAAAACCACAAGATGTGCATGCAAATGGTGCTTTTTGCAGAACGCGCTCGTGGATTTCTACCAAACGACGTGCTAAGCATGCCGATGCTGCTCTTTTTAGCACCCGCGCACGCATTTGTGCGAAAACGCGTTTTAAGCATGCACATGCATCTTTTGGTAGACGCGGATGAAGTTTTCTGCAAAACCACAAGATGTGCATGCAAATGGTGCTTTTTGCAGAACGCGCACGTGGATTTCTACCAAACGACGTGCTAAGCATGCCGATGCTGCTCTTTTTAGCACCCGCGCACGGATTTGTGCGAAAACGCGTTTTAAGCATGCACATGCATCTTTTGGTAGACGCGGATGAAGTTTTCTGCAAAACCACAAGATGTGCATGCAAATGGTGCTTTTTGCAGAAGGCGCACGTGGATTTCTACCAAACGACGTGCTAAGCTTGCCGATGCTGCTCTTTTTAGCACCCGCGCACGGATTTGTGCGAAAACGCGTTTTAAGCATGCACATGCATCTTTTGGTAGACGCGGATGAAGTTTTCTGCAAAACCACAAGATGTGCATGCAAATGGTGCTTTTGGCAGAACGCGCACGTGGATTTCTACCAAACGACGTGCTAAGCATGCCGATGCTGCTCTTTTTAGCACCCGCGCACGCATTTGTGCGAAAACGCGTTTTAAGCATGCACATGCATCTTTTGGTAGACGCGGATGAAGTTTTCTGCAAAACCACAAGATGTGCATGCAAATGGTGCTTTTTGCAGAACGCGCACGTGGATTTCTACCAAACGACGTGCTAAGCATGCCGATGCTGCTATTTTTAGCACCCGCGCACGCATTTGAGCGAAAACGCGTTTTAAGCATGCACATGCATCTTTTGGTAGACGCGGATGAAGTTTTCTGCAAAACCACAAGATGTGCATGCAAATGGTGCTTTTTGCAGAACGCGCACGTGGATTTCTACCAAAGGACGTGCTAAGCATGCCGATGCTGCTCTTTTTAGCACCTGCGCACGCATTTGTGCGAAAACGCGTTTTAAGCATGCACATGCATCTTTTGGTAGACGCGGATGAAGTTTTCTGCAAAACCACAAGATGTGCATGCAAATGGTGCTTTTGGCAGAACGCGCACGTGGATTTCTACCAAACGACGTGCTAAGCATGCCGATGCTGCTCTTTTTAGCACCCTCGCACGCATTTGTGTGAAAACGCGTTTTAAGCATGCACATGCATCTTTTGGTAGACGCGGATGAAGTTTTCTGCAAAACCACAAGATGTGCATGCAAATGGTGCTTTTTGCAGAACGCGCTCGTGGATTTCTACCAAACGACGTGCTAAGCATGCCGATGCTGCTCTTTTTAGCACCCGCGCACGCATTTGTGCGAAAACGCGTTTTAAGCATGCACATGCATCTTTTGGTAGACGCGGATGAAGTTTTCTGCAAAACCACAAGATGTGCATGCAAATGGTGCTTTTTGCAGAACGCGCACGTGGATTTCTACCAAACGACGTGCTAAGCATGCCGATGCTGCTCTTTTTAGCACCCGCGCACGGATTTGTGCGAAAACGCGTTTTAAGCATGCACATGCATCTTTTGGTAGACGCGGATGAAGTTTTCTGCAAAACCACAAGATGTGCATGCAAATGGTGCTTTTGGCAGAACGCGCACGTGGATTTCTACCAAACGACGTGCTAAGCATGCCGATGCTGCTCTTTTTAGCACCCGCGCACGCATTTGTGCGAAAACGCGTTTTAAGCATGCACATGCATCTTTTGGTAGACGCGGATGAAGTTTTCTGCAAAACCACAAGATGTGCATGCAAATGGTGCTTTTTGCAGAACGCGCTCGTGGATTTCTACCAAACGACGTGCTAAGCATGCCGATGCTGCTCTTTTTAGCACCCGCGCACGCATTTGTGCGAAAACGCGTTTTAAGCATGCACATGCATCTTTTGGTAGACGCGGATGAAGTTTTCTGCAAAACCACAAGATGTGCATGCAAATGGTGCTTTTGGCAGAACGCGCACGTGGATTTCTACCAAACGACGTGCTAAGCATGCCGATGCTGCTCTTTTTAGCACCGGCGCACGGATTTCTGCGAAAACGCGTTTTAAGCATGCACATGCATCTTTTGGTAGACGCGGATGAAGTTTTCTGCGAAACCACAAGATGTGCATGCAAATGGTGCTTTTGGCAGAACGCGCACGTGGATTTCTACCAAACGACGTGCTAAGCATGCCGATGCTGCTCTTTTTAGCACCCGCGCACGGATTTGTGCGAAAACGCGTTTTAAGCATGCCCATGCATCTTTTGGTAGACGCGGATGAAGTTTTCTGCAAAACCACAAGATGTGCATGCAAATGGTGCTTTTGGCAGAACCCGCACGTGGATTTCTACCAAACGACGTGCTAAGCATGCCGATGCTGCTCTTTTTAGCACCCGCGCACGGATTTGTGCGAAAACGCGTTTTAAGCATGCCCATGCATCTTTTGGTAGACGCGGATGAAGTTTTCTGCAAAACCACAAGATGTGCATGCAAATGGTGCTTTTGGCAGAACCCGCACGTGGATTTCTACCAAACGACGTGCTAAGCATGCCGATGCTGCTCTTTTTAGCACCCGCGCACGGATTTGTGCAAAAACGCATTTTAAGCATGCACATGCATCTTTTGGTAGACGCGGATGAAGTTTTCTGCAAAACCACAAGATGTGCATGCAAATGGTGCTTTTTGCAGTACGCGCTCGTGGATTTCTACCAAACGACGTGCTAAGCATGCCGATGCTGCTCTTTTTAGCACCCGCGCACGCATTTGTGCGAAAACGCGTTTTAAGCATGCACATGCATCTTTTGGTAGACGCGGATGAAGTTTTCTGCAAAACCACAAGATGTGCATGCAAATGGTGCTTTTTGCAGAACGCGCACGTGGATTTCTACCAAACGACGTGCTAAGCATGCCGATGCTGCTCTTTTTAGCACCCGCGCACGGATTTGTGCGAAAACGCGTTTTAAGCATGCACATGCATCTTTTGGTAGACGCGGATGAAGTTTTCTGCAAAACCACAAGATGTGCATGCAAATGGTGCTTTTTGCAGAAGGCGCACGTGGATTTCTACCAAACGACGTGCTAAGCTTGCCGATGCTGCTCTTTTTAGCACCCGCGCACGGATTTGTGCGAAAACGCGTTTTAAGCATGCACATGCATCTTTTGGTAGACGCGGATGAAGTTTTCTGCAAAACCACAAGATGTGCATGCAAATGGTGCTTTTGGCAGAACGCGCACGTGGATTTCTACCAAACGACGTGCTAAGCATGCCGATGCTGCTCTTTTTAGCACCCGCGCACGCATTTGTGCGAAAACGCGTTTTAAGCATGCACATGCATCTTTTGGTAGACGCGGATGAAGTTTTCTGCAAAACCACAAGATGTGCATGCAAATGGTGCTTTTTGCAGAACGCGCACGTGGATTTCTACCAAACGACGTGCTAAGCATGCCGATGCTGCTATTTTTAGCACCCGCGCACGCATTTGAGCGAAAACGCGTTTTAAGCATGCACATGCATCTTTTGGTAGACGCGGATGAAGTTTTCTGCAAAACCACAAGATGTGCATGCAAATGGTGCTTTTTGCAGAACGCGCACGTGGATTTCTACCAAAGGACGTGCTAAGCATGCCGATGCTGCTCTTTTTAGCACCTGCGCACGCATTTGTGCGAAAACGCGTTTTAAGCATGCACATGCATCTTTTGGTAGACGCGGATGAAGTTTTCTGCAAAACCACAAGATGTGCATGCAAATGGTGCTTTTGGCAGAACGCGCACGTGGATTTCTACCAAACGACGTGCTAAGCATGCCGATGCTGCTCTTTTTAGCACCCTCGCACGCATTTGTGTGAAAACGCGTTTTAAGCATGCACATGCATCTTTTGGTAGACGCGGATGAAGTTTTCTGCAAAACCACAAGATGTGCATGCAAATGGTGCTTTTTGCAGAACGCGCTCGTGGATTTCTACCAAACGACGTGCTAAGCATGCCGATGCTGCTCTTTTTAGCACCCGCGCACGCATTTGTGCGAAAACGCGTTTTAAGCATGCACATGCATCTTTTGGTAGACGCGGATGAAGTTTTCTGCAAAACCACAAGATGTGCATGCAAATGGTGCTTTTTGCAGAACGCGCACGTGGATTTCTACCAAACGACGTGCTAAGCATGCCGATGCTGCTCTTTTTAGCACCCGCGCACGGATTTGTGCGAAAACGCGTTTTAAGCATGCACATGCATCTTTTGGTAGACGCGGATGAAGTTTTCTGCAAAACCACAAGATGTGCATGCAAATGGTGCTTTTGGCAGAACGCGCACGTGGATTTCTACCAAACGACGTGCTAAGCATGCCGATGCTGCTCTTTTTAGCACCCGCGCACGCATTTGTGCGAAAACGCGTTTTAAGCATGCACATGCATCTTTTGGTAGACGCGGATGAAGTTTTCTGCAAAACCACAAGATGTGCATGCAAATGGTGCTTTTTGCAGAACGCGCTCGTGGATTTCTACCAAACGACGTGCTAAGCATGCCGATGCTGCTCTTTTTAGCACCCGCGCACGCATTTGTGCGAAAACGCGTTTTAAGCATGCACATGCATCTTTTGGTAGACGCGGATGAAGTTTTCTGCAAAACCACAAGATGTGCATGCAAATGGTGCTTTTGGCAGAACGCGCACGTGGATTTCTACCAAACGACGTGCTAAGCATGCCGATGCTGCTCTTTTTAGCACCGGCGCACGGATTTCTGCGAAAACGCGTTTTAAGCATGCACATGCATCTTTTGGTAGACGCGGATGAAGTTTTCTGCGAAACCACAAGATGTGCATGCAAATGGTGCTTTTGGCAGAACGCGCACGTGGATTTCTACCAAACGACGTGCTAAGCATGCCGATGCTGCTCTTTTTAGCACCCGCGCACGGATTTGTGCGAAAACGCGTTTTAAGCATGCCCATGCATCTTTTGGTAGACGCGGATGAAGTTTTCTGCAAAACCACAAGATGTGCATGCAAATGGTGCTTTTGGCAGAACCCGCACGTGGATTTCTACCAAACGACGTGCTAAGCATGCCGATGCTGCTCTTTTTAGCACCCGCGCACGGATTTGTGCAAAAACGCATTTTAAGCATGCACATGCATCTTTTGGTAGACGCGGATGAAGTTTTCTGCAAAACCACAAGATGTGCATGCAAATGGTGCTTTTTGCAGAACGCGCTCGTGGATTTCTACCAAACGACGTGCTAAGCATGCCGATGCTGCTCTTTTTAGCACCCGCGCACGCATTTGTGCGAAAACGCGTTTTAAGCATGCACATGCATCTTTTGGTAGACGCGGATGAAGTTTTCTGCAAAACCACAAGATGTGCATGCAAATGGTGCTTTTTGCAGAACGCGCACGTGGATTTCTACCAAACGACGTGCTAAGCATGCCGATGCTGCTCTTTTTAGCACCCGCGCACGGATTTGTGCGAAAACGCGTTTTAAGCATGCACATGCATCTTTTGGTAGACGCGGATGAAGTTTTCTGCAAAACCACAAGATGTGCATGCAAATGGTGCTTTTGGCAGAACGCGCACGTGGATTTCTACCAAACGACGTGCTAAGCATGCCGATGCTGCTCTTTTTAGCACCCGCGCACGCATTTGTGCGAAAACGCGTTTTAAGCATGCACATGCATCTTTTGGTAGACGCGGATGAAGTTTTCTGCAAAACCACAAGATGTGCATGCAAATGGTGCTTTTTGCAGAACGCGCTCGTGGATTTCTACCAAACGACGTGCTAAGCATGCCGATGCTGCTCTTTTTAGCACCCGCGCACGCATTTGTGCGAAAACGCGTTTTAAGCATGCACATGCATCTTTTGGTAGACGCGGATGAAGTTTTCTGCAAAACCACAAGATGTGCATGCAAATGGTGCTTTTGGCAGAACGCGCACGTGGATTTCTACCAAACGACGTGCTAAGCATGCCGATGCTGCTCTTTTTAGCACCGGCGCACGGATTTCTGCGAAAACGCGTTTTAAGCATGCACATGCATCTTTTGGTAGACGCGGATGAAGTTTTCTGCGAAACCACAAGATGTGCATGCAAATGGTGCTTTTGGCAGAACGCGCACGTGGATTTCTACCAAACGACGTGCTAAGCATGCCGATGCTGCTCTTTTTAGCACCCGCGCACGGATTTGTGCGAAAACGCGTTTTAAGCATGCCCATGCATCTTTTGGTAGACGCGGATGAAGTTTTCTGCAAAACCACAAGATGTGCATGCAAATGGTGCTTTTGGCAGAACCCGCACGTGGATTTCTACCAAACGACGTGCTAAGCATGCCGATGCTGCTCTTTTTAGCACCCGCGCACGGATTTGTGCAAAAACGCATTTTAAGCATGCACATGCATCTTTTGGTAGACGCGGATGAAGTTTTCTGCAAAACCACAAGATGTGCATGCAAATGGTGCTTTTGGCAGAACGCGCACGTGGATTTCTACCAAACGACGTGCTAAGCATGCCGATGCTGCTCTTTTTACCACCCGCGCACGCATTTGTGCGAAAACGCGTTTTAAGCATGCACATGCATCTTTTGGTAGACGCGGATGAAGTTTTCTGCAAAACCACAAGATGTGCATGCAAATGGTGCTTTTTGCAGAACGCGCTCGTGGATTTCTACCAAACGACGTGCTAAGCATGCCGATGCTGCTCTTTTTAGCACCCGCGCACGCATTTGTGCGAAAACGCGTTTTAAGCATGCACATGCATCTTTTGGTAGACGCGGATGAAGTTTTCTGCAAAACCACAAGATGTGCATGCAAATGGTGCTTTTGGCAGAACGCGCACGTGGATTTCTACCAAACGACGTGCTAAGCATGCCGATGCTGCTCTTTTTAGCACCGGCGCACGGATTTCTGCGAAAACGCGTTTTAAGCATGCACATGAATCTTTTGGTAGACGCGGATGAAGTTTTCTGCAAAACCACAAGATGTGCATGCAAATGGTGCTTTTGGCAGAACGCGCACGTGGATTTCTACCAAACGACGTGCTAAGCATGCCGATGCTGCTCTTTTTAGCACCCGCGCACGGATTTGTGCGAAAACGCGTTTTAAGCATGCCCATGCATCTTTTGGTAGACGCGGATGAAGTTTTCTGCAAAACCACAAGATGTGCATGCAAATGGTGCTGTTTGCAGAACGCGCACGTGGATTTCTACCAAACGACGTGCTAAGCATGCCGATGCTGCTCTTTTTAGCACCCGCGCACGCATTTGCGCGAAAACGCGTTTTAAGCATGCACATGCATCTTTTGGCAGACGTGGATGAAGTTTTCTGCAAAACCACAAGATGTGCATGCAAATGGTGCTTTTTGCAGAAGGCGCACGTGGATTTCTACCAAACGACGTGCTAAGCTTGCCGATGCTGCTCTTTTTAGCACCCGCGCACGGATTTGTGCGAAAACGCGTTTTAAGCATGCACATGCATCTTTTGGTAGATGCGGATGAAGTTTTCTGCAAAACCACAAGATGTGCATGCAAATGGTGCTTTTGGCAGAACGCGCACGTGGATTTCTACCAAACGACGTGCTAAGCATGCCGATGCTGCTCTTTTTAGCACCCGCGCACGCATTTGTGCGAAAACGCGTTTTAAGCATGCACATGCATCTTTTGGTAGACGCGGATGAAGTTTTCTGCAAAACCACAAGATGTGCATGCAAATGGTGCTTTTTGCAGAACGCGCACGTGGATTTCTACCAAACGACGTGCTAAGCATGCCGATGCTGCTATTTTTAGCACCCGCGCACGCATTTGAGCGAAAACGCGTTTTAAGCATGCACATGCATCTTTTGGTAGACGCGGATGAAGTTTTCTGCAAAACCACAAGATGTGCATGCAAATGGTGCTTTTTGCAGAACGCGCACGTGGATTTCTACCAAAGGACGTGCTAAGCATGCCGATGCTGCTCTTTTTAGCACCTGCGCACGCATTTGTGCGAAAACGCGTTTTAAGCATGCACATGCATCTTTTGGTAGACGCGGATGAAGTTTTCTGCAAAACCACAAGATGTGCATGAAAAAGGTGCTTTTGGCAGAACGCGCACGTGGATTTCTACCAAACGACGTGCTAAGCATGCCGATGCTGCTCTTTTTAGCACCCTCGCACGCATTTGTGTGAAAACGCGTTTTAAGCATGCACATGCATCTTTTGGTAGACGCGGATGAAGTTTTCTGCAAAACCACAAGATGTGCATGCAAATGGTGCTTTTTGCAGAACGCGCTCGTGGATTTCTACCAAACGACGTGCTAAGCATGCCGATGCTGTTCTTTTTAGCACCCGCGCACGCATTTGTGCGAAAACGCGTTTTAAGCATGCACATGCATCTTTTGGTAGACGCGGATGAAGTTTCCTGCAAAACCACAAGATGTGCATGCAAATGGTGCTTTTTGCAGAAGGCGCACGTGGATTTCTACCAAACGACGTGCTAAGCATGCCGATGCTGCTCTTTTTAGCACCCGCGCACGGATTTGTGCGAAAACGCGTTTTAAGCATGCACATGCATCTTTTGGTAGACGCGGATGAAGTTTTCTGCAAAACCACAAGATGTGCATGCAAATGGTGCTTTTTGCAGAACGCGCACGTGGATTTCTACCAAACGACGTGCTAAGCATGCCGATGCTGCTCTTTTTAGCACCCGCGCACGGATTTGTGTGAAAACGCGTTTTAAGCATGCACATGCATCTTTTGGTAGACGCGGATGAAGTTTTCTGCAAAACCACAAGATGTGCATGCAAATGGTGCTTTTGGCAGAACGCGCACGTGGATTTCTACCAAACGACGTGCTAAGCATGCCGATGCTGCTCTTTTTAGCACCCGCGCACGCATTTGTGCGAAAACGCGTTTTAAGCATGCACATGCATCTTTTGGTAGACGCGGATGAAGTTTTCTGCAAAACCACAAGATGTGCATGCAAATGGTGCTTTTTGCAGAACGCGCACGTGGATTTCTACCAAACGACGTGCTAAGCATGCCGATGCTGCTCTTTTTAGCACCCGCGCACGGATTTGTGCGAAAACGCGTTTTAAGCATGCACATGCATCTTTTGGTAGACGCGGATGAAGTTTTCTGCAAAACCACAAGATGTGCATGCAAATGGTGCTTTTGGCAGAACGCGCACGTGGATTTCTACCAAACGACGTGCTAAGCATGCCGATGCTGCTCTTTTTACCACCCGCGCACGCATTTGTGCGAAAACGCGTTTTAAGCATGCACATGCATCTTTTGGTAGACGCGGATGAAGTTTTCTGCAAAACCACAAGATGTGCATGCAAATGGTGCTTTTTGCAGAACGCGCTCGTGGATTTCTACCAAACGACGTGCTAAGCATGCCGATGCTGCTCTTTTTAGCACCCGCGCACGCATTTGTGCGAAAACGCGTTTTAAGCATGCACATGCATCTTTTGGTAGACGCGGATGAAGTTTTCTGCAAAACCACAAGATGTGCATGCAAATGGTGCTTTTGGCAGAACGCGCACGTGGATTTCTACCAAACGACGTGCTAAGCATGCCGATGCTGCTCTTTTTAGCACCGGCGCACGGATTTCTGCGAAAACGCGTTTTAAGCATGCACATGAATCTTTTGGTAGACGCGGATGAAGTTTTCTGCAAAACCACAAGATGTGCATGCAAATGGTGCTTTTGGCAGAACGCGCACGTGGATTTCTACCAAGCGACGTGCTAAGCATGCCGATGCTGCTCTTTTTAGCACCCGCGCACGGATTTGTGCGAAAACGCGTTTTAAGCATGCCCATGCATCTTTTGGTAGACGCGGATGAAGTTTTCTGCAAAACCACAAGATGTGCATGCAAATGGTGCTTTTTGCAGAACGCGCACGTGGATTTCTACCAAACGACGTGCTAAGCATGCCGATGCTGCTCTTTTTAGCACCCGCGCACGCATTTGCGCGAAAACGCGTTTTAAGCATGCACATGCATCTTTTGGCAGACGCGGATGAAGTTTTCTGCAAAACCACAAGATGTGCATGCAAATGGTGCTTTTTGCAGAACGCGCACGTGGATTTCTACCAAAGGACGTGCTAAGCATGCCGATGCTGCTCTTTTTAGCACCCGCGCACGCATTTGTGCGAAAACGCGTTTTAAGCATGCACATGCATCTTTTGGTAGACGCGGATGAAGTTTTCTGCAAAACCACAAGGTGTGCATGCAAATGGTGCTTTTTGCAGAACGCGAACGTGGATTTCTACCAAACAACGTGCTAAGCATGCCGATGCTGCTGTTTTAGCACCCGCGCACGCATTTGTGCGAAAACGCGTTTTAAGCATGCACATGCATCTTTTGGTAGACGCGGATGAAGTTTTCTGCAAAACCACAAGATGTGCATGCAAATGGTGCTTTTTGCAGAACGCGCACGTGGATTTCTACCAAACGACGTGCTAAGCATGCCGATGCTGCTCTTTTTAGCACCCGCGCACGGATTTGTGCGAAAACGCGTTTTAAGCATGCACATGCATCTTTTGGTAGACGCGGATGAAGTTTTCTGCAAAACCACAAGATGTGCATGCAAATGGTGCTTTTGGCAGAACGCGCACGTGGATTTCTACCAAACGACGTGCTAAGCATGCCGATGCTGCTCTTTTTAGCACCCTCGCACGCATTTGTGTGAAAACGCGTTTTAAGCATGCACATGCATCTTTTGGTAGACGCGGATGAAGTTTTCTGCAAAACCACAAGATGTGCATGCAAATGGTGCTTTTTGCAGAACGCGCTCGTGGATTTCTACCAAACGACGTGCTAAGCATGCCGATGCTGCTCTTTTTAGCACCCGCGCACGCATTTGTGCGAAAACGCGTTTTAAGCATGCACATGCATCTTTTGGTAGACGCGGATGAAGTTTTCTGCAAAACCACAAGATGTGCATGCAAATGGTGCTTTTTGCAGAACGCGCACGTGGATTTCTACCAAACGACGTGCTAAGCATGCCGATGCTGCTCTTTTTAGCACCCGCGCACGGATTTGTGCGAAAACGCGTTTTAAGCATGCACATGCATCTTTTGGTAGACGCGGATGAAGTTTTCTGCAAAACCACAAGATGTGCATGCAAATGGTGCTTTTTGCAGAACGCGCTCGTGGATTTCTACCAAACGACGTGCTAAGCATGCCGATGCTGCTCTTTTTAGCACCCGCGCACGCATTTGTGCGAAAACGCGTTTTAAGCATGCACATGCATCTTTTGGTAGACGCGGATGAAGTTTTCTGCAAAACCACAAGATGTGCATGCAAATGGTGCTTTTGGCAGAACGCGCACGTGGATTTCTACCAAACGACGTGCTAAGCATGCCGATGCTGCTCTTTTTAGCACCGGCGCACGGATTTCTGCGAAAACGCGTTTTAAGCATGCACATGAATCTTTTGGTAGACGCGGATGAAGTTTTCTGCAAAACCACAAGATGTGCATGCAAATGGTGCTTTTTGCAGAACGCGCACGTGGATTTCTACCAAACGACGTGCTAAGCATGCCGATGCTGCTATTTTTAGCACCCGCGCACGCATTTGTGCGAAAACGCGTTTTAAGCATGCACATGCATCTTTTGGTAGACGCGGATGAAGTTTTCTGCAAAACCACAAGATGTGCATGCAAATGGTGCTTTTTGCAGAACGCGCACGTGGATTTCTACCAAAGGACGTGCTAAGCATGCCGATGCTGCTCTTTTTAGCACCCGCGCACGCATTTGTGCGAAAACGCGTTTTAAGCATGCACATGCATCTTTTGGTAGACGCGGATGAAGTTTTCTGCAAAACCACAAGGTGTGCATGCAAATGGTGCTTTTTGCAGAACGCGCACGTGGATTTCTACCAAACAACGTGCTAAGCATGCCGATGCTGCTCTTTTTAGCACCCGCGCACGCATTTGTGCGAAAACGCGTTTTAAGCATGCCCATGCATCTTTTGGTAGACGCGGATGATGTTTTCTGCAAAACCACAAGATGTGCATGCAAATGGTGCTTTTTGCAGAACGCGCACGTGGATTTCTACCAAACGACGTGCTAAGCATGCCGATGCTGCTCTTTTTAGCACCCGCGCACGCATTTGCGCGAAAACGCGTTTTAAGCATGCACATGCATCTTTTGGCAGACGCGGATGAAGTTTTCTGCAAAACCACAAGATGTGCATGCAAATGGTGCTTTTTGCAGAAGGCGCACGTGGATTTCTACCAAACGACGTGCTAAGCTTGCCGATGCTGCTCTTTTTAGCACCCGCGCACGGATTTGTGCGAAAACGCGTTTTAAGCATGCACATGCATCTTTTGGTAGACGCGGATGAAGTTTTCTGCAAAACCACAAGATGTGCATGCAAATGGTGCTTTTGGCAGAACGCGCACGTGGATTTCTACCAAACGACGTGCTAAGCATGCCGATGCTGCTCTTTTTAGCACCCGCGCACGCATTTGTGCGAAAACGCGTTTTAAGCATGCACATGCATCTTTTGGTAGACGCGGATGAAGTTTTCTGCAAAACCACAAGATGTGCATGCAAATGGTGCTTTTTGCAGAACGCGCACGTGGATTTCTACCAAACGACGTGCTAAGCATGCCGATGCTGCTATTTTTAGCACCCGCGCACGCATTTGAGCGAAAACGCGTTTTAAGCATGCACATGCATCTTTTGGTAGACGCGGATGAAGTTTTCTGCAAAACCACAAGATGTGCATGCAAATGGTGCTTTTTGCAGAACGCGCACGTGGATTTCTACCAAAGGACGTGCTAAGCATGCCGATGCTGCTCTTTTTAGCACCTGCGCACGCATTTGTGCGAAAACGCGTTTTAAGCATGCACATGCATCTTTTGGTAGACGCGGATGAAGTTTTCTGCAAAACCACAAGATGTGCATGCAAATGGTGCTTTTGGCAGAACGCGCACGTGGATTTCTACCAAACGACGTGCTAAGCATGCCGATGCTGCTCTTTTTAGCACCCTCGCACGCATTTGTGTGAAAACGCGTTTTAAGCATGCACATGCATCTTTTGGTAGACGCGGATGAAGTTTTCTGCAAAACCACAAGATGTGCATGCAAATGGTGCTTTTTGCAGAACGCGCTCGTGGATTTCTACCAAACGACGTGCTAAGCATGCCGATGCTGCTCTTTTTAGCACCCGCGCACGCATTTGTGCGAAAACGCGTTTTAAGCATGCACATGCATCTTTTGGTAGACGCGGATGAAGTTTTCTGCAAAACCACAAGATGTGCATGCAAATGGTGCTTTTTGCAGAACGCGCACGTGGATTTCTACCAAACGACGTGCTAAGCATGCCGATGCTGCTCTTTTTAGCACCCGCGCACGGATTTGTGCGAAAACGCGTTTTAAGCATGCACATGCATCTTTTGGTAGACGCGGATGAAGTTTTCTGCAAAACCACAAGATGTGCATGCAAATGGTGCTTTTGGCAGAACGCGCACGTGGATTTCTACCAAACGACGTGCTAAGCATGCCGATGCTGCTCTTTTTAGCACCCGCGCACGCATTTGTGCGAAAACGCGTTTTAAGCATGCACATGCATCTTTTGGTAGACGCGGATGAAGTTTTCTGCAAAACCACAAGATGTGCATGCAAATGGTGCTTTTTGCAGAACGCGCTCGTGGATTTCTACCAAACGACGTGCTAAGCATGCCGATGCTGCTCTTTTTAGCACCCGCGCACGCATTTGTGCGAAAACGCGTTTTAAGCATGCACATGCATCTTTTGGTAGACGCGGATGAAGTTTTCTGCAAAACCACAAGATGTGCATGCAAATGGTGCTTTTGGCAGAACGCGCTCGTGGATTTCTACCAAACGACGTGCTAAGCATGCCGATGCTGCTCTTTTTAGCACCCGCGCACGCATTTGTGCGAAAACGCGTTTTAAGCATGCACATGCATCTTTTGGTAGACGCGGATGAAGTTTTCTGCAAAACCACAAGATGTGCATGCAAATGGTGCTTTTGGCAGAACGCGCACGTGGATTTCTACCAAACGACGTGCTAAGCATGCCGATGCTGCTCTTTTTAGCACCGGCGCACGGATTTCTGCGAAAACGCGTTTTAAGCATGCACATGAATCTTTTGGTAGACGCGGATGAAGTTTTCTGCAAAACCACAAGATGTGCATGCAAATGGTGCTTTTGGCAGAACGCGCACGTGGATTTCTACCAAACGACGTGCTAAGCATGCCGATGCTGCTCTTTTTAGCACCCGCGCACGGATTTGTGCGAAAACGCGTTTTAAGCATGCCCATGCATCTTTTGGTAGACGCGGATGATGTTTTCTGCAAAACCACAAGATGTGCATGCAAATGGTGCTTTTTGCAGAACGCGCACGTGGATTTCTACCAAACGACGTGCTAAGCATGCCGATGCTGCTCTTTTTAGCACCCGCGCACGCATTTGCGCGAAAACGCGTTTTAAGCATGCACATGCATCTTTTGGCAGACGCGGATGAAGTTTTCTGCAAAACCACAAGATGTGCATGCAAATGGTGCTTTTTGCAGAAGGCGCACGTGGATTTCTACCAAACGACGTGCTAAGCTTGCCGATGCTGCTCTTTTTAGCCCCCGCGCACGGATTTGTGCGAAAACGCGTTTTAAGCATGCACATGCATCTTTTGGTAGACGCGGATGAAGTTTTCTGCAAAACCACAAGATGTGCATGCAAATGGTGCTTTTGGCAGAACGCGCACGTGGATTTCTACCAAACGACGTGCTAAGCATGCCGATGCTGCTCTTTTTAGCACCCGCGCACGCATTTGTGCGAAAACGCGTTTTAAGCATGCACATGCATCTTTTGGTAGACGCGGATGAAGTTTTCTGCAAAACCACAAGATGTGCATGCAAATGGTGCTTTTTGCAGAACGCGCACGTGGATTTCTACCAAACGACGTGCTAAGCATGCCGATGCTGCTATTTTTAGCACCCGCGCACGCATTTGAGCGAAAACGCGTTTTAAGCATGCACATGCATCTTTTGGTAGACGCGGATGAAGTTTTCTGCAAAACCACAAGATGTGCATGCAAATGGTGCTTTTTGCAGAACGCGCACGTGGATTTCTACCAAAGGACGTGCTAAGCATGCCGATGCTGCTCTTTTTAGCACCTGCGCACGCATTTGTGCGAAAACGCGTTTTAAGCATGCACATGCATCTTTTGGTAGACGCGGATGAAGTTTTCTGCAAAACCACAAGATGTGCATGCAAATGGTGCTTTTGGCAGAACGCGCACGTGGATTTCTACCAAACGACGTGCTAAGCATGCCGATGCTGCTCTTTTTAGCACCCTCGCACGCATTTGTGTGAAAACGCGTTTTAAGCATGCACATGCATCTTTTGGTAGACGCGGATGAAGTTTTCTGCAAAACCACAAGATGTGCATGCAAATGGTGCTTTTTGCAGAACGCGCTCGTGGATTTCTACCAAACGACGTGCTAAGCATGCCGATGCTGCTCTTTTTAGCACCCGCGCACGCATTTGTGCGAAAACGCGTTTTAAGCATGCACATGCATCTTTTGGTAGACGCGGATGAAGTTTTCTGCAAAACCACAAGATGTGCATGCAAATGGTGCTTTTTGCAGAACGCGCACGTGGATTTCTACCAAACGACGTGCTAAGCATGCCGATGCTGCTCTTTTTAGCACCCGCGCACGGATTTGTGCGAAAACGCGTTTTAAGCATGCACATGCATCTTTTGGTAGACGCGGATGAAGTTTTCTGCAAAACCACAAGATGTGCATGCAAATGGTGCTTTTGGCAGAACGCGCACGTGGATTTCTACCAAACGACGTGCTAAGCATGCCGATGCTGCTCTTTTTAGCACCCGCGCACGCATTTGTGCGAAAACGCGTTTTAAGCATGCACATGCATCTTTTGGTAGACGCGGATGAAGTTTTCTGCAAAACCACAAGATGTGCATGCAAATGGTGCTTTTTGCAGAACGCGCTCGTGGATTTCTACCAAACGACGTGCTAAGCATGCCGATGCTGCTCTTTTTAGCACCCGCGCACGCATTTGTGCGAAAACGCGTTTTAAGCATGCACATGCATCTTTTGGTAGACGCGGATGAAGTTTTCTGCAAAACCACAAGATGTGCATGCAAATGGTGCTTTTGGCAGAACGCGCACGTGGATTTCTACCAAACGACGTGCTAAGCATGCCGATGCTGCTCTTTTTAGCACCGGCGCACGGATTTCTGCGAAAACGCGTTTTAAGCATGCACATGCATCTTTTGGTAGACGCGGATGAAGTTTTCTGCGAAACCACAAGATGTGCATGCAAATGGTGCTTTTGGCAGAACGCGCACGTGGATTTCTACCAAACGACGTGCTAAGCATGCCGATGCTGCTCTTTTTAGCACCCGCGCACGGATTTGTGCGAAAACGCGTTTTAAGCATGCCCATGCATCTTTTGGTAGACGCGGATGAAGTTTTCTGCAAAACCACAAGATGTGCATGCAAATGGTGCTTTTGGCAGAACCCGCACGTGGATTTCTACCAAACGACGTGCTAAGCATGCCGATGCTGCTCTTTTTAGCACCCGCGCACGGATTTGTGCAAAAACGCATTTTAAGCATGCACATGCATCTTTTGGTAGACGCGGATGAAGTTTTCTGCAAAACCACAAGATGTGCATGCAAATGGTGCTTTTGGCAGAACGCGCACGTGGATTTCTACCAAACGACGTGCTAAGCATGCCGATGCTGCTCTTTTTACCACCCGCGCACGCATTTGTGCGAAAACGCGTTTTAAGCATGCACATGCATCTTTTGGTAGACGCGGATGAAGTTTTCTGCAAAACCACAAGATGTGCATGAAAATGGTGCTTTTTGCAGAACGCGCTCGTGGATTTCTACCAAACGACGTGCTAAGCATGCCGATGCTGCTCTTTTTAGCACCCGCGCACGCATTTGTGCGAAAACGCGTTTTAAGCATGCACATGCATCTTTTGGTAGACGCGGATGAAGTTTTCTGCAAAACCACAAGATGTGCATGCAAATGGTGCTTTTGGCAGAACGCGCACGTGGATTTCTACCAAACGACGTGCTAAGCATGCCGATGCTGCTCTTTTTAGCACCGGCGCACGGATTTCTGCGAAAACGCGTTTTAAGCATGCACATGAATCTTTTGGTAGACGCGGATGAAGTTTTCTGCAAAACCACAAGATGTGCATGCAAATGGTGCTTTTGGCAGAACGCGCACGTGGATTTCTACCAAACGACGTGCTAAGCATGCCGATGCTGCTCTTTTTAGCACCCGCGCACGGATTTGTGCGAAAACGCGTTTTAAGCATGCCCATGCATCTTTTGGTAGACGCGGATGAAGTTTTCTGCAAAACCACAAGATGTGCATGCACCCGCGGTGGTGGTGCTTTTTGCAGAACGCGCACGTGGATTTCTACCAAACGACGTGCTAAGCATGCCGATGCTGCTCTTTTTAGCACCCGCGCACGCATTTGCGCGAAAACGCGTTTTAAGCATGCACATGCATCTTTTGGCAGACGCGGATGAAGTTTTCTGCAAAACCACAAGATGTGCATGCAAATGGTGCTTTTTGCAGAAGGCGCACGTGGATTTCTACCAAACGACGTGCTAAGCTTGCCGATGCTGCTCTTTTTAGCACCCGCGCACGGATTTGTGCGAAAACGCGTTTTAAGCATGCACATGCATCTTTTGGTAGATGCGGATGAAGTTTTCTGCAAAACCACAAGATGTGCATGCAAATGGTGCTTTTGGCAGAACGCGCACGTGGATTTCTACCAAACGACGTGCTAAGCATGCCGATGCTGCTCTTTTTAGCACCCGCGCACGCATTTGTGCGAAAACGCGTTTTAAGCATGCACATGCATCTTTTGGTAGACGCGGATGAAGTTTTCTGCAAAACCACAAGATGTGCATGCAAATGGTGCTTTTTGCAGAACGCGCACGTGGATTTCTACCAAACGACGTGCTAAGCATGCCGATGCTGCTATTTTTAGCACCCGCGCACGCATTTGAGCGAAAACGCGTTTTAAGCATGCACATGCATCTTTTGGTAGACGCGGATGAAGTTTTCTGCAAAACCACAAGATGTGCATGCAAATGGTGCTTTTTGCAGAACGCGCACGTGGATTTCTACCAAAGGACGTGCTAAGCATGCCGATGCTGCTCTTTTTAGCACCTGCGCACGCATTTGTGCGAAAACGCGTTTTAAGCATGCACATGCATCTTTTGGTAGACGCGGATGAAGTTTTCTGCAAAACCACAAGATGTGCATGAAAAAGGTGCTTTTTGGCAGAACGCGCACGTGGATTTCTACCAAACGACGTGCTAAGCATGCCGATGCTGCTCTTTTTAGCACCCTCGCACGCATTTGTGTGAAAACGCGTTTTAAGCATGCACATGCATCTTTTGGTAGACGCGGATGAAGTTTTCTGCAAAACCACAAGATGTGCATGCAAATGGTGCTTTTTGCAGAACGCGCTCGTGGATTTCTACCAAACGACGTGCTAAGCATGCCGATGCTGCTCTTTTTAGCACCCGCGCACGCATTTGTGCGAAAACGCGTTTTAAGCATGCACATGCATCTTTTGGTAGACGCGGATGAAGTTTTCTGCAAAACCACAAGATGTGCATGCAAATGGTGCTTTTTGCAGAACGCGCACGTGGATTTCTACCAAACGACGTGCTAAGCATGCCGATGCTGCTCTTTTTAGCACCCGCGCACGGATTTGTGCGAAAACGCGTTTTAAGCATGCACATGCATCTTTTGGTAGACGCGGATGAAGTTTTCTGCAAAACCACAAGATGTGCATGCAAATGGTGCTTTTGGCAGAACGCGCACGTGGATTTCTACCAAACGACGTGCTAAGCATGCCGATGCTGCTCTTTTTAGCACCCGCGCACGCATTTGTGCGAAAACGCGTTTTAAGCATGCACATGCATCTTTTGGTAGACGCGGATGAAGTTTTCTGCAAAACCACAAGATGTGCATGCAAATGGTGCTTTTTGCAGAACGCGCTCGTGGATTTCTACCAAACGACGTGCTAAGCATGCCGATGCTGCTCTTTTTAGCACCCGCGCACGCATTTGTGCGAAAACGCGTTTTAAGCATGCACATGCATCTTTTGGTAGACGCGGATGAAGTTTTCTGCAAAACCACAAGATGTGCATGCAAATGGTGCTTTTGGCAGAACGCGCACGTGGATTTCTACCAAACGACGTGCTAAGCATGCCGATGCTGCTCTTTTTAGCACCGGCGCACGGATTTCTGCGAAAACGCGTTTTAAGCATGCACATGCATATTTTGGTAGACGCGGATGAAGTTTTCTGCGAAACCACAAGATGTGCATGCAAATGGTGCTTTTGGCAGAACGCGCACGTGGATTTCTACCAAACGACGTGCTAAGCATGCCGATGCTGCTCTTTTTAGCACCCGCGCACGGATTTGTGCGAAAACGCGTTTTAAGCATGCCCATGCATCTTTTGGTAGACGCGGATGAAGTTTTCTGCAAAACCACAAGATGTGCATGCAAATGGTGCTTTTGGCAGAACCCGCACGTGGATTTCTACCAAACGACGTGCTAAGCATGCCGATGCTGCTCTTTTTAGCACCCGCGCACGGATTTGTGCAAAAACGCATTTTAAGCATGCACATGCATCTTTTGGTAGACGCGGATGAAGTTTTCTGCAAAACCACAAGATGTGCATGCAAATGGTGCTTTTGGCAAAACGCGCACGTGGATTTCTACCAAACGACGTGCTAAGCATGCCGATGCTGCTCTTTTTAGCACCCGCGCACGGATTTGTGCGAAAACAAGTTTTAAGCATGCACATGCATCTTTTGGTAGACGCGGATGAAGTTTTCTGCAAAACCACAAGATGTGCATGCAAATGGTGCTTTTGGCAGAACGCGCACGTGGATTTCTACCAAACGACGCGCTAAGCATGCCGATGCTGCTCTTTTTAGCACCCGCGCACGCATTTGTGCGAAAACGCGTTTTAAGCATGCACATGCATCTTTTGGTAGACGCGGATGAAGTTTTCTGCAAAACCACAAGATGTGCATGCAAATGGTGCTTTTGGCAGAACGCGCACGTGGATTTCTACCAAACGACATGCTAAGCATGCCGATGCTGCTCTTTTTAGCACCCGCGCACGGATTTGTGCGAAAACGCGTTTTAAGCATGCACATGCATCTTTTGGTAGACGCGGATGAAGTGTTCTGCAAAACCACAAGATGTGCATGCAAATGGTGCTTTTGGCAGAACGCGCACGTGGATTTCTACCAAACGACGTGCTAAGCATGCCGATGCTGCTCTTTTTAGCACCCGCGCACGCATTTGTGCGAAAACGCGTTTTAAGCATGCACATGCATCTTTTGGTAGACGCGGATGAAGTTTTCTGCAAAACCACAAGATGTGCATGCAAATGGTGCTTTTGGCAGAACGCGCACGTGGATTTCTACCAAACGACGTGCTAAGCATGCCGATGCTGCTCTTTTTAGCACCCGCGCACGGATTTGTGCGAAAACGCGTTTTAAGCATGCACATGCATCTTTTGGTAGACGCGGATGAAGTTTTCTGCAAAACCACAAGATGTGCATGCAAATGGTGCTTTTGGCAGAACGCGCACGTGGATTTCTACCCAACGACGTGCTAAGCATGCCGATGCTGCTCTTTTTAGCACCCGCGCACGCATTTGTGCGAAAACGCGTTTTAAGCATGCACATGCATCTTTTGGTAGACGCGGATGAAGTTTTCTGCAAAACCACAAGATGTGCACGCAAATGGTGCTTTTGGCAGAACGCGCACGTGGATTTCTACCAAACGACGTGCTAAGCATGCCGATGCTGCTCTTTTTAGCACCCGCGCACGGATTTGTGCGAAAACGCGTTTTAAGCATGCACATGCATCTTTTGGTAGACGCGGATGAAGTTTTCTGCAAAACCACAAGATGTGCATGCAAATGGTGCTTTTGGCAGAACGCGCACGTGGATTTCTACCAAACGACGTGCTAAGCATGCCGATGCTGCTCTTTTTAGCACCCGCGCACGGATTTGTGCGAAAACGCGTTTTAAGCATGCACATGCATCTTTTGGTAGACGCGGATGAAGTTTTCTGCAAAACCACAAGATGTGCATGCAAATGGTGCTTTTGGCAGAACGCGCACGTGGATTTCTACCAAACGACGTGCTAAGCACGCCGATGCTGCTCTTTTTAGCACCCGCGCACGCATTTGTGCGAAAACGCGTTTTAAGCATGCACATGCATCTTTTGGTAGACGCGGATGAAGTTTTCTGGAAAACCACAAGATGTGCATGCAAATGGTGCTTTTGGCAGAACGCGCACGTGGATTTCTACCAAACGACGTGCTAAGCATGCCGATGCTGCTCTTTTTAGCGCCCGCACACGGATTTGTGCGAAAACGCGTTTTAAGCATGCACATGCATCTTTTGGTAGACGCGGATGAAGTTTTCTGCAAAACCACAAGATGTGCATGCAAATGGTGCTTTTGGCAGAAAGCGCACGTGGATTTCTACCCAAGGACGTGCTAAGCATGCCGATGCTGCTCTTTTTAGCACCCGCGCACGGATTTGTGCGAAAACGCGTTTTAAGCATGCACATGCATCTTTTGGTAGACGCGGATGAAGTTTTCTGCAAAACCACAAGATGTGCATGCAAATGGTGCTTTTGGCAGAACGCGCACGTGGATTTCTACCAAACGACGTGCTAAGCATGCCGATGCTGCTCTTTTTAGCACCCGCGCACGCATTTGTGCGAAAACGCGTTTTAAGCATGCACATGCATCTTTTGGTAGACGCGGATGAAGTTTTCTGCAAAACCACAAGATGTGCATGCAAATGGTGCTTTTGGCAGAACGCGCACGTGGATTTCTACCAAACGACGTGCTAAGCATGCCGATGCTGCTCTTTTTAGCACCCGCGCCCGGATTTGTGCGAAAACGCGTTTTAAGCATGCACATGCATCTTTTGGTAGACGCGGATGAAGTTTTCTGCAAAACCACAAGATGTGCATGCAAATGGTGCTTTTGGCAGAACGCGCCCGTGGATTTCTACCAAACGACGTGCTAAGCATGCCGATGCTGCTCTTTTTAACACCCGCGCACGGATTTGTGCGAAAACGCGTTTTAAGCATGCACATGCATCTTTTGGTAGACGCGGATTAGGTTTTCTGCAAAACCACAAGATGTGCATGCAAATGGTGCTTTTGGCAGAACGCGCACGTGGATTTCTACCAAACGACGTGCTAAGCATGCCGATGCTGCTCTTTTCAGCACCCGCGCACGGATTTGTGCGAAAACGCGTTTTAAGCATGCACATGCATCTTTTGGTAGACGCGGATGAAGTTTTCTGCAAAACCACAAGATGTGCATGCAAATGGTGCTTTTGGCAGAACGCGCACGTGGATTTCTACCCAACGACGTGCTAAGCATGCCGATGCTGCTCTTTTTAGCACCCGCGCACGCATTTGTGCGAAAACGCGTTTTAAGCATGCACATGCATCTTTTGGTAGATGCGGATGAAGTTTTCTGCAAAACCACAAGATGTGCATGCAAATGGTGCTTTTGGCAGAATGCGCACGTGGATTTCTACCAAACGACGTGCTAAGCATGCCGATGCTGCTCTTTTTAGCACCCGCGCACGCATTTGTGCGAAAACGCGTTTTAAGCATGCACATGCATCTTTTGGTAGACGCGGATGAAGTTTTCTGCAAAACCACAAGATGTGCATGCAAATGGTGCTTTTGGCAGAACGCGCACGTGGATTTCTACCAAACGACGTGCTAAGCATGCCGATGCTGCTCTTTTTAGCACCCGCGCACGCATTTGTGCGAAAACGCGTTTTAAGCATGCACATGCATCTTTTGGTAGACGCGGATGAAGTTTTCTGCAAAACCACAAGATGTGCATGCAAATGGTGCTTTTTGCAGAACGCGCACGTGGATTTCTACCAAACGACGTGCTAAGCATGCCGATGCTGCTCTTTTTAGCACCCGCGCACGGATTTGTGCGAAAACGCGTTTTAAGCATGCACATGCATCTTTTGGTAGACGCGGATGAAGTTTTCTGCAAAACCACAAGATGTGCATGCAAATGGTGCTTTTGGCAGAACGCGCACGTGGATTTCTACCAAACGACGTGCTAAGCATGCCGATGCTGCTCTTTTTACCACCCGCGCACGCATTTGTGCGAAAACGCGTTTTAAGCATGCACATGCATCTTTTGGTAGACGCGGATGAAGTTTTCTGCAAAACCACAAGATGTGCATGCAAATGGTGCTTTTTGCAGAACGCGCTCGTGGATTTCTACCAAACGACGTGCTAAGCATGCCGATGCTGCTCTTTTTAGCACCCGCGCACGCATTTGTGCGAAAACGCGTTTTAAGCATGCACATGCATCTTTTGGTAGACGCGGATGAAGTTTTCTGCAAAACCACAAGATGTGCATGCAAATGGTGCTTTTGGCAGAACGCGCACGTGGATTTCTACCAAACGACGTGCTAAGCATGCCGATGCTGCTCTTTTTAGCACCGGCGCACGGATTTCTGCGAAAACGCGTTTTAAGCATGCACATGAATCTTTTGGTAGACGCGGATGAAGTTTTCTGCAAAACCACAAGATGTGCATGCAAATGGTGCTTTTGGCAGAACGCGCACGTGGATTTCTACCAAGCGACGTGCTAAGCATGCCGATGCTGCTCTTTTTAGCACCCGCGCACGGATTTGTGCGAAAACGCGTTTTAAGCATGCCCATGCATCTTTTGGTAGACGCGGATGAAGTTTTCTGCAAAACCACAAGATGTGCATGCAAATGGTGCTTTTTGCAGAACGCGCACGTGGATTTCTACCAAACGACGTGCTAAGCATGCCGATGCTGCTCTTTTTAGCACCCGCGCACGCATTTGCGCGAAAACGCGTTTTAAGCATGCACATGCATCTTTTGGCAGACGCGGATGAAGTTTTCTGCAAAACCACAAGATGTGCATGCAAATGGTGCTTTTTGCAGAACGCGCACGTGGATTTCTACCAAAGGACGTGCTAAGCATGCCGATGCTGCTCTTTTTAGCACCCGCGCACGCATTTGTGCGAAAACGCGTTTTAAGCATGCACATGCATCTTTTGGTAGACGCGGATGAAGTTTTCTGCAAAACCACAAGGTGTGCATGCAAATGGTGCTTTTTGCAGAACGCGAACGTGGATTTCTACCAAACAACGTGCTAAGCATGCCGATGCTGCTGTTTTAGCACCCGCGCACGCATTTGTGCGAAAACGCGTTTTAAGCATGCACATGCATCTTTTGGTAGACGCGGATGAAGTTTTCTGCAAAACCACAAGATGTGCATGCAAATGGTGCTTTTTGCAGAACGCGCACGTGGATTTCTACCAAACGACGTGCTAAGCATGCCGATGCTGCTCTTTTTAGCACCCGCGCACGGATTTGTGCGAAAACGCGTTTTAAGCATGCACATGCATCTTTTGGTAGACGCGGATGAAGTTTTCTGCAAAACCACAAGATGTGCATGCAAATGGTGCTTTTGGCAGAACGCGCACGTGGATTTCTACCAAACGACGTGCTAAGCATGCCGATGCTGCTCTTTTTAGCACCCTCGCACGCATTTGTGTGAAAACGCGTTTTAAGCATGCACATGCATCTTTTGGTAGACGCGGATGAAGTTTTCTGCAAAACCACAAGATGTGCATGCAAATGGTGCTTTTTGCAGAACGCGCTCGTGGATTTCTACCAAACGACGTGCTAAGCATGCCGATGCTGCTCTTTTTAGCACCCGCGCACGCATTTGTGCGAAAACGCGTTTTAAGCATGCACATGCATCTTTTGGTAGACGCGGATGAAGTTTTCTGCAAAACCACAAGATGTGCATGCAAATGGTGCTTTTTGCAGAACGCGCACGTGGATTTCTACCAAACGACGTGCTAAGCATGCCGATGCTGCTCTTTTTAGCACCCGCGCACGGATTTGTGCGAAAACGCGTTTTAAGCATGCACATGCATCTTTTGGTAGACGCGGATGAAGTTTTCTGCAAAACCACAAGATGTGCATGCAAATGGTGCTTTTTGCAGAACGCGCTCGTGGATTTCTACCAAACGACGTGCTAAGCATGCCGATGCTGCTCTTTTTAGCACCCGCGCACGCATTTGTGCGAAAACGCGTTTTAAGCATGCACATGCATCTTTTGGTAGACGCGGATGAAGTTTTCTGCAAAACCACAAGATGTGCATGCAAATGGTGCTTTTGGCAGAACGCGCACGTGGATTTCTACCAAACGACGTGCTAAGCATGCCGATGCTGCTCTTTTTAGCACCGGCGCACGGATTTCTGCGAAAACGCGTTTTAAGCATGCACATGAATCTTTTGGTAGACGCGGATGAAGTTTTCTGCAAAACCACAAGATGTGCATGCAAATGGTGCTTTTTGCAGAACGCGCACGTGGATTTCTACCAAACGACGTGCTAAGCATGCCGATGCTGCTATTTTTAGCACCCGCGCACGCATTTGTGCGAAAACGCGTTTTAAGCATGCACATGCATCTTTTGGTAGACGCGGATGAAGTTTTCTGCAAAACCACAAGATGTGCATGCAAATGGTGCTTTTTGCAGAACGCGCACGTGGATTTCTACCAAAGGACGTGCTAAGCATGCCGATGCTGCTCTTTTTAGCACCCGCGCACGCATTTGTGCGAAAACGCGTTTTAAGCATGCACATGCATCTTTTGGTAGACGCGGATGAAGTTTTCTGCAAAACCACAAGGTGTGCATGCAAATGGTGCTTTTTGCAGAACGCGCACGTGGATTTCTACCAAACAACGTGCTAAGCATGCCGATGCTGCTCTTTTTAGCACCCGCGCACGCATTTGTGCGAAAACGCGTTTTAAGCATGCCCATGCATCTTTTGGTAGACGCGGATGATGTTTTCTGCAAAACCACAAGATGTGCATGCAAATGGTGCTTTTTGCAGAACGCGCACGTGGATTTCTACCAAACGACGTGCTAAGCATGCCGATGCTGCTCTTTTTAGCACCCGCGCACGCATTTGCGCGAAAACGCGTTTTAAGCATGCACATGCATCTTTTGGCAGACGCGGATGAAGTTTTCTGCAAAACCACAAGATGTGCATGCAAATGGTGCTTTTTGCAGAAGGCGCACGTGGATTTCTACCAAACGACGTGCTAAGCTTGCCGATGCTGCTCTTTTTAGCACCCGCGCACGGATTTGTGCGAAAACGCGTTTTAAGCATGCACATGCATCTTTTGGTAGACGCGGATGAAGTTTTCTGCAAAACCACAAGATGTGCATGCAAATGGTGCTTTTGGCAGAACGCGCACGTGGATTTCTACCAAACGACGTGCTAAGCATGCCGATGCTGCTCTTTTTAGCACCCGCGCACGCATTTGTGCGAAAACGCGTTTTAAGCATGCACATGCATCTTTTGGTAGACGCGGATGAAGTTTTCTGCAAAACCACAAGATGTGCATGCAAATGGTGCTTTTTGCAGAACGCGCACGTGGATTTCTACCA
This sequence comes from Dermacentor andersoni, assembly GCF_023375885.2. NCBI lineage: Eukaryota > Metazoa > Arthropoda > Arachnida > Ixodida > Ixodidae > Dermacentor > Dermacentor andersoni. Next base: position 27,513 of record NW_027314853.1, on the reverse strand, counting down.
AACGACGTGCTAAGCATGCCGATGCTGCTATTTTTAGCACCCGCGCACGCATTTGAGCGAAAACGCGTTTTAAGCATGCACATGCATCTTTTGGTAGACGCGGATGAAGTTTTCTGCAAAACCACAAGATGTGCATGCAAATGGTGCTTTTTGCAGAACGCGCACGTGGATTTCTACCAAAGGACGTGCTAAGCATGCCGATGCTGCTCTTTTTAGCACCTGCGCACGCATTTGTGCGAAAACGCGTTTTAAGCATGCACATGCATCTTTTGGTAGACGCGGATGAAGTTTTCTGCAAAACCACAAGATGTGCATGCAAATGGTGCTTTTGGCAGAACGCGCACGTGGATTTCTACCAAACGACGTGCTAAGCATGCCGATGCTGCTCTTTTTAGCACCCTCGCACGCATTTGTGTGAAAACGCGTTTTAAGCATGCACATGCATCTTTTGGTAGACGCGGATGAAGTTTTCTGCAAAACCACAAGATGTGCATGCAAATGGTGCTTTTTGCAGAACGCGCTCGTGGATTTCTACCAAACGACGTGCTAAGCATGCCGATGCTGCTCTTTTTAGCACCCGCGCACGCATTTGTGCGAAAACGCGTTTTAAGCATGCACATGCATCTTTTGGTAGACGCGGATGAAGTTTTCTGCAAAACCACAAGATGTGCATGCAAATGGTGCTTTTTGCAGAACGCGCACGTGGATTTCTACCAAACGACGTGCTAAGCATGCCGATGCTGCTCTTTTTAGCACCCGCGCACGGATTTGTGCGAAAACGCGTTTTAAGCATGCACATGCATCTTTTGGTAGACGCGGATGAAGTTTTCTGCAAAACCACAAGATGTGCATGCAAATGGTGCTTTTGGCAGAACGCGCACGTGGATTTCTACCAAACGACGTGCTAAGCATGCCGATGCTGCTCTTTTTAGCACCCGCGCACGCATTTGTGCGAAAACGCGTTTTAAGCATGCACATGCATCTTTTGGTAGACGCGGATGAAGTTTTCTGCAAAACCACAAGATGTGCATGCAAATGGTGCTTTTTGCAGAACGCGCTCGTGGATTTCTACCAAACGACGTGCTAAGCATGCCGATGCTGCTCTTTTTAGCACCCGCGCACGCATTTGTGCGAAAACGCGTTTTAAGCATGCACATGCATCTTTTGGTAGACGCGGATGAAGTTTTCTGCAAAACCACAAGATGTGCATGCAAATGGTGCTTTTGGCAGAACGCGCTCGTGGATTTCTACCAAACGACGTGCTAAGCATGCCGATGCTGCTCTTTTTAGCACCCGCGCACGCATTTGTGCGAAAACGCGTTTTAAGCATGCACATGCATCTTTTGGTAGACGCGGATGAAGTTTTCTGCAAAACCACAAGATGTGCATGCAAATGGTGCTTTTGGCAGAACGCGCACGTGGATTTCTACCAAACGACGTGCTAAGCATGCCGATGCTGCTCTTTTTAGCACCGGCGCACGGATTTCTGCGAAAACGCGTTTTAAGCATGCACATGAATCTTTTGGTAGACGCGGATGAAGTTTTCTGCAAAACCACAAGATGTGCATGCAAATGGTGCTTTTGGCAGAACGCGCACGTGGATTTCTACCAAACGACGTGCTAAGCATGCCGATGCTGCTCTTTTTAGCACCCGCGCACGGATTTGTGCGAAAACGCGTTTTAAGCATGCCCATGCATCTTTTGGTAGACGCGGATGATGTTTTCTGCAAAACCACAAGATGTGCATGCAAATGGTGCTTTTTGCAGAACGCGCACGTGGATTTCTACCAAACGACGTGCTAAGCATGCCGATGCTGCTCTTTTTAGCACCCGCGCACGCATTTGCGCGAAAACGCGTTTTAAGCATGCACATGCATCTTTTGGCAGACGCGGATGAAGTTTTCTGCAAAACCACAAGATGTGCATGCAAATGGTGCTTTTTGCAGAAGGCGCACGTGGATTTCTACCAAACGACGTGCTAAGCTTGCCGATGCTGCTCTTTTTAGCCCCCGCGCACGGATTTGTGCGAAAACGCGTTTTAAGCATGCACATGCATCTTTTGGTAGACGCGGATGAAGTTTTCTGCAAAACCACAAGATGTGCATGCAAATGGTGCTTTTGGCAGAACGCGCACGTGGATTTCTACCAAACGACGTGCTAAGCATGCCGATGCTGCTCTTTTTAGCACCCGCGCACGCATTTGTGCGAAAACGCGTTTTAAGCATGCACATGCATCTTTTGGTAGACGCGGATGAAGTTTTCTGCAAAACCACAAGATGTGCATGCAAATGGTGCTTTTTGCAGAACGCGCACGTGGATTTCTACCAAACGACGTGCTAAGCATGCCGATGCTGCTATTTTTAGCACCCGCGCACGCATTTGAGCGAAAACGCGTTTTAAGCATGCACATGCATCTTTTGGTAGACGCGGATGAAGTTTTCTGCAAAACCACAAGATGTGCATGCAAATGGTGCTTTTTGCAGAACGCGCACGTGGATTTCTACCAAAGGACGTGCTAAGCATGCCGATGCTGCTCTTTTTAGCACCTGCGCACGCATTTGTGCGAAAACGCGTTTTAAGCATGCACATGCATCTTTTGGTAGACGCGGATGAAGTTTTCTGCAAAACCACAAGATGTGCATGCAAATGGTGCTTTTGGCAGAACGCGCACGTGGATTTCTACCAAACGACGTGCTAAGCATGCCGATGCTGCTCTTTTTAGCACCCTCGCACGCATTTGTGTGAAAACGCGTTTTAAGCATGCACATGCATCTTTTGGTAGACGCGGATGAAGTTTTCTGCAAAACCACAAGATGTGCATGCAAATGGTGCTTTTTGCAGAACGCGCTCGTGGATTTCTACCAAACGACGTGCTAAGCATGCCGATGCTGCTCTTTTTAGCACCCGCGCACGCATTTGTGCGAAAACGCGTTTTAAGCATGCACATGCATCTTTTGGTAGACGCGGATGAAGTTTTCTGCAAAACCACAAGATGTGCATGCAAATGGTGCTTTTTGCAGAACGCGCACGTGGATTTCTACCAAACGACGTGCTAAGCATGCCGATGCTGCTCTTTTTAGCACCCGCGCACGGATTTGTGCGAAAACGCGTTTTAAGCATGCACATGCATCTTTTGGTAGACGCGGATGAAGTTTTCTGCAAAACCACAAGATGTGCATGCAAATGGTGCTTTTGGCAGAACGCGCACGTGGATTTCTACCAAACGACGTGCTAAGCATGCCGATGCTGCTCTTTTTAGCACCCGCGCACGCATTTGTGCGAAAACGCGTTTTAAGCATGCACATGCATCTTTTGGTAGACGCGGATGAAGTTTTCTGCAAAACCACAAGATGTGCATGCAAATGGTGCTTTTTGCAGAACGCGCTCGTGGATTTCTACCAAACGACGTGCTAAGCATGCCGATGCTGCTCTTTTTAGCACCCGCGCACGCATTTGTGCGAAAACGCGTTTTAAGCATGCACATGCATCTTTTGGTAGACGCGGATGAAGTTTTCTGCAAAACCACAAGATGTGCATGCAAATGGTGCTTTTGGCAGAACGCGCACGTGGATTTCTACCAAACGACGTGCTAAGCATGCCGATGCTGCTCTTTTTAGCACCGGCGCACGGATTTCTGCGAAAACGCGTTTTAAGCATGCACATGCATCTTTTGGTAGACGCGGATGAAGTTTTCTGCGAAACCACAAGATGTGCATGCAAATGGTGCTTTTGGCAGAACGCGCACGTGGATTTCTACCAAACGACGTGCTAAGCATGCCGATGCTGCTCTTTTTAGCACCCGCGCACGGATTTGTGCGAAAACGCGTTTTAAGCATGCCCATGCATCTTTTGGTAGACGCGGATGAAGTTTTCTGCAAAACCACAAGATGTGCATGCAAATGGTGCTTTTGGCAGAACCCGCACGTGGATTTCTACCAAACGACGTGCTAAGCATGCCGATGCTGCTCTTTTTAGCACCCGCGCACGGATTTGTGCAAAAACGCATTTTAAGCATGCACATGCATCTTTTGGTAGACGCGGATGAAGTTTTCTGCAAAACCACAAGATGTGCATGCAAATGGTGCTTTTGGCAGAACGCGCACGTGGATTTCTACCAAACGACGTGCTAAGCATGCCGATGCTGCTCTTTTTACCACCCGCGCACGCATTTGTGCGAAAACGCGTTTTAAGCATGCACATGCATCTTTTGGTAGACGCGGATGAAGTTTTCTGCAAAACCACAAGATGTGCATGAAAATGGTGCTTTTTGCAGAACGCGCTCGTGGATTTCTACCAAACGACGTGCTAAGCATGCCGATGCTGCTCTTTTTAGCACCCGCGCACGCATTTGTGCGAAAACGCGTTTTAAGCATGCACATGCATCTTTTGGTAGACGCGGATGAAGTTTTCTGCAAAACCACAAGATGTGCATGCAAATGGTGCTTTTGGCAGAACGCGCACGTGGATTTCTACCAAACGACGTGCTAAGCATGCCGATGCTGCTCTTTTTAGCACCGGCGCACGGATTTCTGCGAAAACGCGTTTTAAGCATGCACATGAATCTTTTGGTAGACGCGGATGAAGTTTTCTGCAAAACCACAAGATGTGCATGCAAATGGTGCTTTTGGCAGAACGCGCACGTGGATTTCTACCAAACGACGTGCTAAGCATGCCGATGCTGCTCTTTTTAGCACCCGCGCACGGATTTGTGCGAAAACGCGTTTTAAGCATGCCCATGCATCTTTTGGTAGACGCGGATGAAGTTTTCTGCAAAACCACAAGATGTGCATGCAAATGGTGCTTTTTGCAGAACGCGCACGTGGATTTCTACCAAACGACGTGCTAAGCATGCCGATGCTGCTCTTTTTAGCACCCGCGCACGCATTTGCGCGAAAACGCGTTTTAAGCATGCACATGCATCTTTTGGCAGACGCGGATGAAGTTTTCTGCAAAACCACAAGATGTGCATGCAAATGGTGCTTTTTGCAGAAGGCGCACGTGGATTTCTACCAAACGACGTGCTAAGCTTGCCGATGCTGCTCTTTTTAGCACCCGCGCACGGATTTGTGCGAAAACGCGTTTTAAGCATGCACATGCATCTTTTGGTAGATGCGGATGAAGTTTTCTGCAAAACCACAAGATGTGCATGCAAATGGTGCTTTTGGCAGAACGCGCACGTGGATTTCTACCAAAGGACGTGCTAAGCATGCCGATGCTGCTCTTTTTAGCACCTGCGCACGCATTTGTGCGAAAACGCGTTTTAAGCATGCACATGCATCTTTTGGTAGACGCGGATGAAGTTTTCTGCAAAACCACAAGATGTGCATGAAAAAGGTGCTTTTTGGCAGAACGCGCACGTGGATTTCTACCAAACGACGTGCTAAGCATGCCGATGCTGCTCTTTTTAGCACCCTCGCACGCATTTGTGTGAAAACGCGTTTTAAGCATGCACATGCATCTTTTGGTAGACGCGGATGAAGTTTTCTGCAAAACCACAAGATGTGCATGCAAATGGTGCTTTTTGCAGAACGCGCTCGTGGATTTCTACCAAACGACGTGCTAAGCATGCCGATGCTGCTCTTTTTAGCACCCGCGCACGCATTTGTGCGAAAACGCGTTTTAAGCATGCACATGCATCTTTTGGTAGACGCGGATGAAGTTTTCTGCAAAACCACAAGATGTGCATGCAAATGGTGCTTTTTGCAGAACGCGCACGTGGATTTCTACCAAACGACGTGCTAAGCATGCCGATGCTGCTCTTTTTAGCACCCGCGCACGGATTTGTGCGAAAACGCGTTTTAAGCATGCACATGCATCTTTTGGTAGACGCGGATGAAGTTTTCTGCAAAACCACAAGATGTGCATGCAAATGGTGCTTTTGGCAGAACGCGCACGTGGATTTCTACCAAACGACGTGCTAAGCATGCCGATGCTGCTCTTTTTAGCACCCGCGCACGCATTTGTGCGAAAACGCGTTTTAAGCATGCACATGCATCTTTTGGTAGACGCGGATGAAGTTTTCTGCAAAACCACAAGATGTGCATGCAAATGGTGCTTTTTGCAGAACGCGCTCGTGGATTTCTACCAAACGACGTGCTAAGCATGCCGATGCTGCTCTTTTTAGCACCCGCGCACGCATTTGTGCGAAAACGCGTTTTAAGCATGCACATGCATCTTTTGGTAGACGCGGATGAAGTTTTCTGCAAAACCACAAGATGTGCATGCAAATGGTGCTTTTGGCAGAACGCGCACGTGGATTTCTACCAAACGACGTGCTAAGCATGCCGATGCTGCTCTTTTTAGCACCGGCGCACGGATTTCTGCGAAAACGCGTTTTAAGCATGCACATGCATATTTTGGTAGACGCGGATGAAGTTTTCTGCGAAACCACAAGATGTGCATGCAAATGGTGCTTTTGGCAGAACGCGCACGTGGATTTCTACCAAACGACGTGCTAAGCATGCCGATGCTGCTCTTTTTAGCACCCGCGCACGGATTTGTGCGAAAACGCGTTTTAAGCATGCCCATGCATCTTTTGGTAGACGCGGATGAAGTTTTCTGCAAAACCACAAGATGTGCATGCAAATGGTGCTTTTGGCAGAACCCGCACGTGGATTTCTACCAAACGACGTGCTAAGCATGCCGATGCTGCTCTTTTTAGCACCCGCGCACGGATTTGTGCAAAAACGCATTTTAAGCATGCACATGCATCTTTTGGTAGACGCGGATGAAGTTTTCTGCAAAACCACAAGATGTGCATGCAAATGGTGCTTTTGGCAAAACGCGCACGTGGATTTCTACCAAACGACGTGCTAAGCATGCCGATGCTGCTCTTTTTAGCACCCGCGCACGGATTTGTGCGAAAACAAGTTTTAAGCATGCACATGCATCTTTTGGTAGACGCGGATGAAGTTTTCTGCAAAACCACAAGATGTGCATGCAAATGGTGCTTTTGGCAGAACGCGCACGTGGATTTCTACCAAACGACGCGCTAAGCATGCCGATGCTGCTCTTTTTAGCACCCGCGCACGCATTTGTGCGAAAACGCGTTTTAAGCATGCACATGCATCTTTTGGTAGACGCGGATGAAGTTTTCTGCAAAACCACAAGATGTGCATGCAAATGGTGCTTTTGGCAGAACGCGCACGTGGATTTCTACCAAACGACATGCTAAGCATGCCGATGCTGCTCTTTTTAGCACCCGCGCACGGATTTGTGCGAAAACGCGTTTTAAGCATGCACATGCATCTTTTGGTAGACGCGGATGAAGTGTTCTGCAAAACCACAAGATGTGCATGCAAATGGTGCTTTTGGCAGAACGCGCACGTGGATTTCTACCAAACGACGTGCTAAGCATGCCGATGCTGCTCTTTTTAGCACCCGCGCACGCATTTGTGCGAAAACGCGTTTTAAGCATGCACATGCATCTTTTGGTAGACGCGGATGAAGTTTTCTGCAAAACCACAAGATGTGCATGCAAATGGTGCTTTTGGCAGAACGCGCACGTGGATTTCTACCAAACGACGTGCTAAGCATGCCGATGCTGCTCTTTTTAGCACCCGCGCACGGATTTGTGCGAAAACGCGTTTTAAGCATGCACATGCATCTTTTGGTAGACGCGGATGAAGTTTTCTGCAAAACCACAAGATGTGCATGCAAATGGTGCTTTTGGCAGAACGCGCACGTGGATTTCTACCCAACGACGTGCTAAGCATGCCGATGCTGCTCTTTTTAGCACCCGCGCACGCATTTGTGCGAAAACGCGTTTTAAGCATGCACATGCATCTTTTGGTAGACGCGGATGAAGTTTTCTGCAAAACCACAAGATGTGCACGCAAATGGTGCTTTTGGCAGAACGCGCACGTGGATTTCTACCAAACGACGTGCTAAGCATGCCGATGCTGCTCTTTTTAGCACCCGCGCACGGATTTGTGCGAAAACGCGTTTTAAGCATGCACATGCATCTTTTGGTAGACGCGGATGAAGTTTTCTGCAAAACCACAAGATGTGCATGCAAATGGTGCTTTTGGCAGAACGCGCACGTGGATTTCTACCAAACGACGTGCTAAGCATGCCGATGCTGCTCTTTTTAGCACCCGCGCACGGATTTGTGCGAAAACGCGTTTTAAGCATGCACATGCATCTTTTGGTAGACGCGGATGAAGTTTTCTGCAAAACCACAAGATGTGCATGCAAATGGTGCTTTTGGCAGAACGCGCACGTGGATTTCTACCAAACGACGTGCTAAGCACGCCGATGCTGCTCTTTTTAGCACCCGCGCACGCATTTGTGCGAAAACGCGTTTTAAGCATGCACATGCATCTTTTGGTAGACGCGGATGAAGTTTTCTGGAAAACCACAAGATGTGCATGCAAATGGTGCTTTTGGCAGAACGCGCACGTGGATTTCTACCAAACGACGTGCTAAGCATGCCGATGCTGCTCTTTTTAGCGCCCGCACACGGATTTGTGCGAAAACGCGTTTTAAGCATGCACATGCATCTTTTGGTAGACGCGGATGAAGTTTTCTGCAAAACCACAAGATGTGCATGCAAATGGTGCTTTTGGCAGAAAGCGCACGTGGATTTCTACCCAAGGACGTGCTAAGCATGCCGATGCTGCTCTTTTTAGCACCCGCGCACGGATTTGTGCGAAAACGCGTTTTAAGCATGCACATGCATCTTTTGGTAGACGCGGATGAAGTTTTCTGCAAAACCACAAGATGTGCATGCAAATGGTGCTTTTGGCAGAACGCGCACGTGGATTTCTACCAAACGACGTGCTAAGCATGCCGATGCTGCTCTTTTTAGCACCCGCGCACGCATTTGTGCGAAAACGCGTTTTAAGCATGCACATGCATCTTTTGGTAGACGCGGATGAAGTTTTCTGCAAAACCACAAGATGTGCATGCAAATGGTGCTTTTGGCAGAACGCGCACGTGGATTTCTACCAAACGACGTGCTAAGCATGCCGATGCTGCTCTTTTTAGCACCCGCGCCCGGATTTGTGCGAAAACGCGTTTTAAGCATGCACATGCATCTTTTGGTAGACGCGGATGAAGTTTTCTGCAAAACCACAAGATGTGCATGCAAATGGTGCTTTTGGCAGAACGCGCCCGTGGATTTCTACCAAACGACGTGCTAAGCATGCCGATGCTGCTCTTTTTAACACCCGCGCACGGATTTGTGCGAAAACGCGTTTTAAGCATGCACATGCATCTTTTGGTAGACGCGGATTAGGTTTTCTGCAAAACCACAAGATGTGCATGCAAATGGTGCTTTTGGCAGAACGCGCACGTGGATTTCTACCAAACGACGTGCTAAGCATGCCGATGCTGCTCTTTTCAGCACCCGCGCACGGATTTGTGCGAAAACGCGTTTTAAGCATGCACATGCATCTTTTGGTAGACGCGGATGAAGTTTTCTGCAAAACCACAAGATGTGCATGCAAATGGTGCTTTTGGCAGAACGCGCACGTGGATTTCTACCCAACGACGTGCTAAGCATGCCGATGCTGCTCTTTTTAGCACCCGCGCACGCATTTGTGCGAAAACGCGTTTTAAGCATGCACATGCATCTTTTGGTAGATGCGGATGAAGTTTTCTGCAAAACCACAAGATGTGCATGCAAATGGTGCTTTTGGCAGAATGCGCACGTGGATTTCTACCAAACGACGTGCTAAGCATGCCGATGCTGCTCTTTTTAGCACCCGCGCACGCATTTGTGCGAAAACGCGTTTTAAGCATGCACATGCATCTTTTGGTAGACGCGGATGAAGTTTTCTGCAAAACCACAAGATGTGCATGCAAATGGTGCTTTTTGCAGAACGCGCACGTGGATTTCTACCAAACGACGTGCTAAGCATGCCGATGCTGCTCTTTTTAGCACCCGCGCACGCATTTGTGCGAAAACGCGTTTTAAGCATGCACATGCATCTTTTGGTAGACGCGGATGAAGTTTTCTGCAAAACCACAAGATGTGCATGCAAATGGTGCTTTTTGCAGAACGCGCACGTGGATTTCTACCAAACGACGTGCTAAGCTTGCCGATGCTGCTCTTTTTAGCACCCGCGCACGCATTTGTGCGAAAACGCGTTTTAAGCATGCACATGCATCTTTTGGTAGACGCGGATGAAGTTTTCTGCAAAACCACAAGATGTGCATGCAAATGGTGCTTTTTGCAGAACGCGCTCGTGGATTTCTACCAAACGACGTGCTAAGCATGCCGATGCTGCTCTTTTTAGCACCCGCGCACGCATTTGTGCGAAAACGCGTTTTAAGCATGCACATGCATCTTTTGGTAGACGCGGATGAAGTTTCCTGCAAAACCACAAGATGTGCATGCAAATGGTGCTTTTTGCAGAACGCGCAAGTGAATTTCTACCAAACGACGTGCTAAGCATGCCGATGCTGCTCTTTTTAGCACCCGCGCACGGATTTGCGCGAAAACGCGTTTTAAGCATGCACATGCAGCTTTTGGTAGACGCGGATGAAGTTTTCTGCAAAACCACAAGATGTGCATGCAAATGGTGCTTTTTGCAGAACGCGCACGTGGATTTCTACGAAACGACGTGCTAAGCATGCCGATGCTGCTCTTTTTAGCACCCGCGCACGGATTTGTGCGAAAACGCGTTTTAAGCATGCACATGCAGCTTTTGGTAGACGCGGATGAAGTTTTCTGCAAAACCACAAGATGTGCATGCAAATGGTGCTTTTGGCAGAACGCGCACGTGGATTTCTACCAAACGACGTGCTAAGCATGCCGATGCTGCTCTTTTTAGCACCCGCGCAGGCATTTGTGCGAAAACGCGTTTTAAGCATGCACATGCATCTTTTGGTAGACGCGGATGAAGTTTTCTGCAAAACCACAAGATGTGCATGCAAATGGTGCTTTTTGCAGAACGCGCACGTGGATTTCTACCAAACGACGTGCTAAGCATGCCGATACTGCTTTTTTTAGCACCCGCGCACGCATTTGTGCGAAAACGCGTTTTAAGCATGCACATGCATCTTTTGGTAGACGCGGATGAAGTTTTCTGCAAAACCACAAGATGTGCATGCAAATGGTGCTTTTTGCAGAACGCGCACGTGGATTTCTACCAAACGACGTGCTAAGCTTGCCGATGCTGCTCTTTTTAGCACCCGCGCACGGATTTGTGCGAAAACGCGTTTTAAGCATGCACATGCATCTTTTGGTAGACGCGGATGAAGTTTTCTGCAAAACCACAAGATGTGCATGCAAATGGTGCTTTTGGCAGAACGCGCACGTGGATTTCTACCAAACGACGTGCTAAGCATGCCGATGCTGCTCTTTTTAGCACCCGCGCACGCATTTGTGCGAAAACGCGTTTTAAGCATGCACATGCATCTTTTGGTAGACGCGGATGAAGTTTTCTGCAAAACCACAAGATGTGCATGCAAATGGTGCTTTTTGCAGAACGCGCACGTGGATTTCTACCAAACGACGTGCTAAGCATGCCGATGCTGCTCTTTTTAGCACCCGCGCACGGATTTGTGCGAAAACGCGTTTTAAGCATGCACATGCATCTTTTGGTAGACGCGGATGAAGTTTTCTGCAAAACCACAAGATGTGCATGCAAATGGTGCTTTTGGCAGAACGCGCACGTGGATTTCTACCAACCGACGTGCTAAGCATGCCGATGCTGCTCTTTTTAGCACCCGCGCACGCATTTGTGCGAAAACGCGTTTTAAGCATGCACATGCATCTTTTGGTAGACGCGGATGAAGTTTTCTGCAAAACCACAAGATGTGCATGCAAATGGTGCTTTTTGCAGAACGCGCACGTGGATTTCTACCAAACGACGTGCTAAGCATGCCGATGCTGCTCTTTTTAGCACCCGCGCACGCATTTGTGCGAAAACGCGTTTTAAGCATGCACATGCATCTTTTGGTAGACGCGGATGAAGTTTTCTGCAAAACCACAAGATGTGCATGCAAATGGTGCTTTTTGCAGAACGCGCACGTGGATTTCTACCAAACGACGTGCTAAGCTTGCCGATGCTGCTCTTTTTAGCACCCGCGCACGGATTTGTGCGAAAACGCGTTTTAAGCATGCACATGCATCTTTTGGTAGACGCGGATGAAGTTTTCTGCAAAACCACAAGATGTGCATGCAAATGGTGCTTTTGGCAGAACGCGCACGTGGATTTCTACCAAACGACGTGCTAAGCATGCCGATGCTGCTCTTTTTAGCACCCGCGCACGGATTTGTGCGAAAACGCGTTTTAAGCATGCACATGCATCTTTTGGTAAACGCGGATGAAGTTTTCTGCAAAACCACAAGATGTGCATGCAAATGGTGCTTTTGGCAGAACGCGCACGTAGATTTCTACCAAACGACGTGCTAAGCATGCCGATGCTGCTCTTTTTAGCACCCGCGCACGCATTTGTGCGAAAACGCGTTTTAAGCATGCACATGCATCTTTTGGTAGACGCGGATGAAGTTTTCTGCAAAACCACAAGATGTGCATGCAAATGGTGCTTTTTGCAGAACGCGCACGTGGATTTCTACCAAACGACGTGCTAAGCATGCCGATGCTGCTCTTTTTAGCACCCGCGCACGCATTTGTGCGAAAACGCGTTTTAAGCATGCACATGCATCTTTTGGTAGACGCGGATGAAGTTTTCTTCAAAACCACAAGATGTGCATGCAAATGGTGCTTTTTGCAGAACGCGCACGTGGATTTCTACCAAACGACGTGCTAAGCATGCCGATGCTGCTCTTTTTAGCACCCGCGCACGGATTTGTGCGAAAACGCGTTTTAAGCATGCACATGCATCTTTTGGTAGACGCGGATGAAGTTTTCTGCAAAACCACAAGATGTGCATGCAAATGGTGCTTTTTGCAGAACGCGCACGTGGATTTCTACCAAACGACGTGCTAAGCATGCCGATGCTGCTCTTTTTAGCACCCGCGCACGCATTTGTGCGAAAACGCGTTTTAAGCATGCACATGCATCTTTTGGTAGACGCGGATGAAGTTTTCTGCAAAACCACAAGATGTGCATGCAAATGGTGCTTTTTGCAGAACGCGCACGTGGATTTCTACCAAACGACGTGCTAAGCATGCCGATGCTGCTCTTTTTAGCACCCGCGCACGCATTTGTGCGAAAACGCGTTTTAAGCATGCACATGCATCTTTTGGTAGACGCGGATGAAGTTTTCTGCAAAACCACAAGATGTGCATGCAAATGGTGCTTTTTGCAGAACGCGCACGTGGATTTCTACCAAACGACGTGCTAAGCTTGCCGATGCTGCTCTTTTTAGCACCCGCGCACGGATTTGTGCGAAAACGCGTTTTAAGCATGCACATGCATCTTTTGGTAGACGCGGATGAAGTTTTCTGCAAAACCACAAGTTGTGCATGCAAATGGTGCTTTTGGCAGAACGCGCACGTGGATTTCTACCAAACGACGTGCTAAGCATGCCGAATCTGCTCTTTTTAGCACCCGCGCACGCATTTGTGCGAAAACGCGTTTTAAGCATGCACATGCATCTTTTGGTAGACGCGGATGAAGTTTTCTGCAAAACCACAAGATGTGCATGCAAATGGTGCTTTTTGCAGAACGCGCACGTGGATTTCTACCAAACGACGTGCTAAGCTTGCCGATGCTGCTCTTTTTAGCACCCTCGCACGCATTTGTGTGAAAACGCGTTTTAAGCATGCACATGCATCTTTTGGTAGACGCGGATGAAGTTTTCTGCAAAACCACAAGATGTGCATGCAAATGGTGCTTTTTGCAGAACGCACTCGTGGATTTCTACCAAACGACGTGCTGCATGCCGATGCTGCTCTTTTTAGCACCCGCGCACGCATTTGTGCGAAAACGCGTTTTAAGCATGCACATGCATCTTTTGGTAGACGCGGATGAAGTTTTCTGCAAAACCAGAAGATGTGCATGCAAATGCTGCTTTTTGCAGAACGCGCACGTGGATTTCTACCAAACGACGTGCTAAGCATGCCGATGCTACTCTTTTTAGCACCCGCGCACGCATTTGTGCGAAAACGCGTTTTAAGCATGCACATGCGTCTTTTGGTAGACGCGGATGAAGTTTTCTGCAAAACCACAAGATGTGCATGCAAATGGTGCTTTTTGCAGAACGCGCACGTGGATTTTTACCAAACGACGTGCTAAGCATGCCGATGCTGCTCTTTTTAGCACCCGCGCACGGATTTGTGCGAAAACGCGTTTTAAGCATGCACATGCATCTTTTGGTAGACGCGGATGAAGTTTTCTGCAAAACCACAAGATGTGCATGCAAATGGTGCTTTTGGCAGAACGCGCACGTGGATTTCTACCAAACGACGTGCTAAGCATGCCGATGCTGCTCTTTTTAGCACCCGCGCACGCATTTGTGCGAAAACGCGTTTTAAGCATGCACATGCATCTTTTGGTAGACGCGGATGAAGTTTTCTGCAAAACCACACGATGTGCATGCAAATGGTGCTTTTGGCAGAACGCGCACGTGGATTTCTACCAAACGACGTGCTAAGCATGCCGATGCTGCTCTTTTTAACACCCGCGCACGCATTTGTGCGAAAACGCGTTTTAAGCATGCACATGCATCTTTTGGTAGACGCGGATGAAGTTTTCTGCAAAACCACAAGATGTGCATGCAAATGGTGCTTTTGGCAGAACGCGCACGCGGATTTCTACCAAACGACGTGCTAAGCATGCCGATGCTGCTCTTTTTAGCACCCGCGCACGGATTTGTGCGAAAACGCGTTTTAAGCATGCACATGCATCTTTTGGTAGACGCGGATGAAGTTTTCTGCAAAACCACAAGATGTGCATGCAAATGGTGCTTTTGGCAGAACGCGCACGTGGATTTCTACCAAACGACGTGCTAAGCATGCCGATGCTGCTCTTTTTAGCACCCGCGCACGCATTTGTGCGAAAACGCGTTTTAAGCATGCACATGCATCTTTTGGTAGACGCGGATGAAGTTTTCTGCAAAACCACAAGATGTGCATGGAAATGGTGCTTTTTGCAGAACGCGCACGTGGATTTCTACCAAACGACGTGCTAAGCATGCCGATGCTGCTCTTTTTAGCACCCGCGCACGGATTTGTGCGAAAACGCGTTTTAAGCATGCACATGCATCTTTTGGTAGACGCGGATGAAGTTTTCTGCAAAACCACAAGATGTGCATGCGAATGGTGCTTTTGGCAGAACGCGCACGTGGATTTCTACCAAACGACGTGCTAAGCATGCCGATGCTGCTCTTTTTAGCACCCGCGCACGGATTTGTGCGAAAACGCGTTTTAAGCATGCACATGCATCTTTTGGTAGACGCGGATGAAGTTTTCTGCAAAACCACAATATGTGCATGCAAATGGTGCTTTTGGCAGAACGCGCACGTGGATTTCTACCAAACGACGTGCTAAGCATGCCGATGCTGCTCTTTTTAGCACCCGCGCACGGATTTGTGCGAAAACGCGTTTTAAGCATGCACATGCATCTTTTGGTAGACGCGGATAAAGTTTTCTGCAAAACCACAAGATGTGCATGCAAATGGTGCTTTTGGCAGAACGCGCACGTGGATTTCTACCAAACGACGTGCTAAGCATGCCGATGCTGCTCTTTTTAGCACCCGCGCACGGATTTGTGCGAAAACGCGTTTTAAGCATGCACATGCATCTTTTGGTAGACGCGGATGAAGTTTTCTGCAAAACCACAAGATGTGCATGCAAATGGTGCTTTTGGCAGAACGCGCACGTGGATTTCTACCAAACGACGTGCTAAGCATGCCGATGCTGCTCTTTTTAGCACCCGCGCACGCATTTGTGCGAAAACGCGTTTTAAGCATGCACATGCATCTTTTGGTAGACGCGGATGAAGTTTTCTGCAAAACCACAATATGTGCATGCAAATGGTGCTTTTGGCAGAACGCGCACGTGGATTTCTACCAAACGACGTGCTAAGCATGCCGATGCTGCTCTTTTTAGCACCCGCGCACGCATTTGTGCGAAAACGCGTTTTAAGCATGCACATGCATCTTTTGGTAGACGCGGATGAAGTTTTCTGCAAAACCACAAGATGTGCATGCAAATGGTGCTTTTGGCAGAACGCGCACGTGGATTTCTACCAAACGACGTGCTAAGCATGCCGATGCTGCTCTTTTTAGCACCCGCGCACGGATTTGTGCGAAAACGCGTTTTAAGCATGCACAGGCATCTTTTGGTAGACGCGGATGAAGTTTTCTGCAAAACCACAAGATGTGCATGCAAATGGTGCTTTTGGCAGAACGCGCACGTGGATTTCTACCAAACGACGTGCTAAGCATGCCGATGCTGCTCTTTTTAGCACCCGCGCACGGATTTGTGCGAAAACGCGTTTTAAGCATGCACATGCATCTTTTGGTAGACGCGGATGAAGTTTTCTGCAAAACCACAAGATGTGCATGCGAATGGTGCTTTTGGCAGAACGCGCACGTGGATTTCTACCAAACGACGTGCTAAGCATGCCGATGCTGCTCTTTTTAGCACCCGCGCACGGATTTGTGCGAAAACGCGTTTTAAGCATGCACATGCATCTTTTGGTAGACGCGGATGAAGTTTTCTGCAAAACCACAATATGTGCATGCAAATGGTGCTTTTGGCAGAACGCGCACGTGGATTTCTACCAAACGACGTGCTAAGCATGCCGATGCTGCTCTTTTTAGCACCCGCGCACGGATTTGTGCGAAAACGCGTTTTAAGCATGCACATGCATCTTTTGGTAGAAGCGGATGAAGTTTTCTGCAAAACCACAAGATGTGCATGCAAATGGTGCTTTTGGCAGAACGCGCACGTGGATTTCTACCAAACGACGTGCTAAGCATGCCGATGCTGCTCTTTTTAGCACCCGCGCACGCATTTGTGCGAAAAGGCGTTTTAAGCATGCACATGCATCTTTTGGTAGACGCGGATGAAGTTTTCTGCAAAACCACAAGATGTGCATGCAAATGGTGCTTTTGGCAGAACGCGCACGTGGATTTCTACCAAACGACGTGCTAAGCATGCCGATGCTGCTCTTTTTAGCACCCGCGCACGGATTTGTGCGAAAACGCGTTTTAAGCATGCACATGCATCTTTTGGTAGACGCGGATGAAGTTTTCTGCAAAACCACAAGATGTGCATGCAAATGGTGCTTTTGGCAGAACGCGCACGTGGATTTCTACCAAACGACGTGCTAAGCATGCCGATGCTGCTCTTTTTAGCACCCGCGCACGGATTTGTGCGAAAACGCGTTTTAAGCATGCACATGCATCTTTTGGTAGACGCGGATGAAGTTTTCTGCAAAACCACAAGATGTGCATGCAAATGGTGCTTTTGGCAGAACGCGCATGTGGATTTCTACCAAACGACGTGCTAAGCATGCCGATGCTGCTCTTTTTAGCACCCGCGCACGGATTTGTGCGAAAACGCGTTTTAAGCATGCACATGCATCTTTTGGTAGACGCGGATGAAGTTTTCTGCAAAACCACAAGATGTGCATGCAAATGGTGCTTTTGGCAGAACGCGCACGTAGATTTCTACCAAACTACGTGATAAGCATGCCGATGCTGCTCTTTTTAGCACCCGCGCACGCATTTGTGCGAGAACGCGTTTTAAGCATGCACATGCATCTTTTGGTAGACGCGGATGAAGTTTTCTGCAAAACCACAAGATGTGCATGGAAATGGTGCTTTTTGCAGAACGCGCACGTGGATTTCTACCAAACGACCTGCTAAGCATGCCGATGCTGCTCTTTTTAGCACCCGCGCACGCATTTGTGCGAAAACGCGTTTTAAGCATGCACATGCATCTTTTGGTAGACGCGGATGAAGTTTTCTGCAAAACCACAAGATGTGCATGCAAATGGTGCTTTTGGCAGAACGCGCACGTGGATTTCTACCAAACGACGTGCTAAGCATGCCGATGCTGCTCTTTTTAGCACCCGCGCACGGATTTGTGCGAAAACGCGTTTTAAGCATGCACATGCATCTTTTGGTAGACGCGGATGAAGTTTTCTGCAAAACCACAAGATGTGCATGCAAATGGTGCTTTTGGCAGAACGCGCACGTGGATTTCTACCAAACGACGTGCTAAGCATGCCGATGCTGCTCTTTTTAGCACCCGCGCACGGATTTGTGCGAAAACGCGTTTTAAGCATGCACATGCATCTTTTGGTAGACGCGGATGAAGTTTTCGGCAAAACCACAAGATGTGCATGCAAATGGTGCTTTTGGCAGAACGCGCACGTGGATTTCTACCAAACGACGTGATAAGCATGCCGATGCTGCTCTTTTTAGCACCCGCGCACGCATTTGTGCGAGAACGCGTTTTAAGCATGCACATGCATCTTTTGGTAGACGCGGATGAAGTTTTCTACAAAACCACAAGATGTGCATGGAAATGGTGCTTTTTGCAGAACGCGCACGTGGATTTCTACCAAACGACCTGCTAAGCATGCCGATGCTGCTCTTTTTAGCACCCGCGCACGCATTTGTGCGAAAACGCGTTTTAAGCATGCACATGCATCTTTTGGTAGACGCGGATGAAGTTTTCTGCAAAACCACAAGATGTGCATGCAAATGGTGCTTTTGGCAGAACGCGCACGTGGATTTCTACCAAACGACGTGCTAAGCATGCCGATGCTGCTCTTTTTAGCACCCGCGCACGAATTTGTGCGAAAACGCGTTTTAAGCATGCACATGCATCTTTTGGTAGACGCGGATGAAGTTTTCTGCAAAACCACAAGATGTGCATGCAAATGGTGCTTTTGGCAGAACGCGCACGTGGATTTCTACCAAACGACGTGCTAAGCATGCCGATGCTGCTCTTTTTAGCACCCGCGCACGGATTTGTGCGAAAACGCGTTTTAAGCATGCACATGCATCTTTTGGTAGACGCGGATGAAGTTTTCTGCAAAACCACAAGATGTGCATGCAAATGGTGCTTTTGGCAGAACGCGCACGTGGATTTCTACCAAACGACGTGCTAAGCATGCCGATGCTGCTCTTTTTAGCACCCGCGCACGGATTTGTGCGAAAACGCGTTTTAAGCATGCACATGCATCTTTTGGTAGACGCGGATGAAGTTTTCTGCAAAACCACAAGATGTGCATGCAAATGGTGCTTTTGGCAGAACGCGCACGTGGATTTCTACCAAACGACGTGCTAAGCATGCCGATGCTGCTCTTTTTAGCACCCTCGCACGCATTTGTGCGAAAACGCGTTTTAAGCATGCACATGCATCTTTTGGTAGACGCGGATGAAGTTTTCTGCAAAACCACAAGATGTGCATGCAAATGGTGCTTTTGGCAGAACGCGCACGTGGATTTCTACCAAACGACGTGCTAAGCATGCCGATGCTGCTCTTTTTAGCACCCGCGCACGCATTTGTGCGAAAACGCGTTTTAAGCATGCACATGCATCTTTTGGTAGACGCGGATGAAGTTTTCTGCAAAACCACAAGATGTGCATGGAAATGGTGCTTTTTGCAGAACGCGCACGTGGATTTCTACCAAACGACGTGCTAAGCATGCCGATGCTGCGCTTTTTAGCACCCGCGCACGGATTTGTGCGAAAACGCGTTTTAAGCATGCACATGCATCTTTTGGTAGACGCGGATGAAGTTTTCTGCAAAACCACAAGATGTGCATGCAAATGGTGCTTTTGGCAGAACGCGCACGTGGATTTCTACCAAACGACGTGCTAAGCATGCCGATGCTGCTCTTTTTAGCACCCGCGCACGCATTTGTGCGAAAACGCGTTTTAAGCATGCACATGCATCTTTTGGTAGACGCGGATGAAGTTTTCTGCAAAACCACAAGATGTGCATGCAAAAGGTGCTTTTGGCAGAACGCGCACGTGGATTTCTACCAAACGACGTGCTAAGCATGCCGATGCTGCTCTTTTTAGGACCCGCGCACGCATTTGTGCGAAAACGCGTTTCAAGCATGCACATGCATCTTTTGGTAGACGCGGATGAAGTTTTCTGCAAAACCACAATATGTGCATGCAAATGGTGCTTTTGGCAGAACGCGCACGTGGATTTCTACCAAACGACGTGCTAAGCATGCCGATGCTGCTCTTTTTAGCACCCGCGCACGGATTTGTGCGGAAACGCGTTTTAAGCATGCAGATGCATCTTTTGGTAGACGCGGATGAAGTTTTTTGCAAAACCACAAGATGTGCATGCAAATGGTGCTTTTGGCAGAACGCGCACGTGGATTTCTACCAAACGACGTGCTAAGCATGCCGATGCTGCTCTTTTTAGCACCCGCGCACGGATTTGTGCAAAAACGCGTTTTAAGCATGCACATGCATCTTTTGGTAGATGCGGATGAAGTTTTCTGCAAAACCACAATATGTGCATGCAAATGGTGCTTTTGGCAGAACGCGCACGTGGATTTCTACCAAACGACGTGCTAAGCATGCCGATGCTGCTCTTTTTAGCACCCGCGCACGCATTTGTGCGAAAACGCGTTTTAAGCATGCACATGCATCTTTTGGTAGACGCGGATGAAGTTTTCTGCAAAACCACAAGATGTGCGTGCAAATGGTGCTTTTGGCAGAACGCGCACGTGGATTTCTACCAAACGACGTGCTAAGCATGCCGATGCTGCTCTTTTTAGCACCCGCGCACGGATTTGTGCGAAAACGCGTTTTAAGCATGCACATGCATCTTTTGGTAGACGCGGATGAAGTTTTCTGCAAAACCACAAGATGTGCATGCAAATGGTGCTTTTGGCAGAACGCGCACGTGGATTTCTACCAAACGACGTGCTAAGCATGCCGATGCTGCTCTTTTTAGCACCCGCGCACGGATTTGTGCGAAAACACGTTTTAAGCATGCACATGTATCTTTTGGTAGACGCGGATGAAGTTTTCTGCAAAACCACAAGATGTGCATGCAAATGGTGCTTTTGGCAGAACGCGCACGTGGATTTCTACCAAACGACGTGCTAAGCATGCCGATGCTGCTCTTTTTAGCACCCGCGCACGGATTTGTGCGAAAACGCGTTTTAAGCATGCACATGCATCTTTTGGTAGACGCGGATGAAGTTTTCTGCAAAACCACAAGATGTGCATGCAAATGGTGCTTTTGGCAGAACGCGCACGTGGATTTCTACCAGACGACGTGCTAAGCATGCCGATGCTGCTCTTTTTAGCACCCGCGCACGCATTTGTGCGAAAACGCGTTTTAAGCATGCACATGCATCTTTTGGTAGACGCGGATGAAGTTTTCTGCAAAACCACAAGATGTGCATGCAAATGGTGCTTTTGGCAGAACGCGCACGTGGATTTCTACCAAACGACGTGCTAAGCATGCCGATGCTGCTCTTTTTAGCACCCGCGCACGGATTTGTGCGAAAACGCGTTTTAAGCATGCACATGCATCTTTTGGTAGACGCGGATGAAGTTTTCTGCAAAACCACAAGATGTGCATGCAAATGGTGCTTTTGGCAGAACGCGCACGTGGATTTCTACCAAACGACGTGCTAAGCATGCCGATGCTGCTCTTTTTAGCACCCGCGCACGGATTTGTGCGAAAACGCGTTTTAAGCATGCACATGCATCTTTTGGTAGACGCGGATGAAGTTTTCTGCAAAACCACAAGATGTGCATGCAAATGGTGCTTTTGGCAGAACGCGCACGTGGATTTCTACCAAACGACGTGATAAGCATGCCGATGCTGCTCTTTTTAGCACCCGCGCACGCATTTGTGCGAGAACGCGTTTTAAGCATGCACATGCATCTTTTGGTAGACGCGGATGAAGTTTTCTACAAAACCACAAGATGTGCATGGAAATGGTGCTTTTTGCAGAACGCGCACGTGGATTTCTACCAAACGACCTGCTAAGCATGCCGATGCTGCTCTTTTTAGCACCCGCGCACGCATTTGTGCGAAAACGCGTTTTAAGCATGCACATGCATCTTTTGGTAGACGCGGATGAAGTTTTCTGCAAAACCACAAGATGTGCATGCAAATGGTGCTTTTGGCAGAACGCGCACGTGGATTTCTACCAAACGACGTGCTAAGCATGCCGATGCTGCTCTTTTAGCACCCGCGCACGCATTTGTGCGAAAACGCGTTTTAAGCATGCACATGCATCTTTTGGTAGACGCGGATGAAGTTTTCTGCAAAACCACAAGATGTGCATGCAAATGGTGCTTTTGGCAGAACGCGCACGTGGATTTCTACCAAACGACGTGCTAAGCATGCCGATGCTGCTCTTTTTAGCACCCGCGCACGGATTTGTGCGAAAACGCGTTTTAAGCATGCACATGCATCTTTTGGTAGACGCGGATGAAGTTTTCTGCAAAACCACAAGATGTGCATGCAAATGGTGCTTTTGGCAGAACGCGCACGTGGATTTCTACCAAACGACGTGCTAAGCATGCCGATGCTGCTCTTTTTAGCACCCGCGCACGGATTTGTGCGAAAACGCGTTTTAAGCATGCACATGCATCTTTTGGTAGACGCGGATGAAGTTTTCTGCAAAACCACAAGATGTGCATGCAAATGGTGCTTTTGGCAGAACGCGCACGTGGATTTCTACCAAACGACGTGCTAAGCATGCCGATGCTGCTCTTTTTAGCACCCACGCACGCATTTGTGCGAAAACGCGTCTTAAGCATGCACATGCATCTTTTGGTAGACGCGGATGAAGTTTTCTGCAAAACCACAAGATGTGCATGCAAATGGTGCTTTTGGCAGAACGCGCACGTGGATTTCTACCAAACGACGTGCTAAGCATGCCGATGCTGCTCTTTTTAGCACCCGCGCACGCATTTGTGCGAAAACGCGTTTTAAGCATGCACATGCATCTTTTGGTAGACGCGGATGAAGTTTTCTGCAAAACCACAAGATGTGCATGGAAATGGTGCTTTTTGCAGAACGCGCACGTGGATTTCTACCAAACGACGTGCTAAGCATGCCGATGCTGCGCTTTTTAGCACCCGCGCACGGATTTGTGCGAAAACGCGTTTTAAGCATGCACATGCATCTTTTGGTAGACGCGGATGAAGTTTTCTGCAAAACCACAAGATGTGCATGCAAATGGTGCTTTTGGCAGAACGCGCACGTGGATTTCTACCAAACGACGTGCTAAGCATGCCGATGCTGCTCTTTTTAGCACCCGCGCACGCATTTGTGCGAAAACGCGTTTTAAGCATGCACATGCATCTTTTGGTAGACGCGGATGAAGTTTTCTGCAAAACCACAAGATGTGCATGCAAAAGGTGCTTTTGGCAGAACGCGCACGTGGATTTCTACCAAACGACGTGCTAAGCATGCCGATGCTGCTCTTTTTAGGACCCGCGCACGCATTTGTGCGAAAACGCGTTTCAAGCATGCACATGCATCTTTTGGTAGACGCGGATGAAGTTTTCTGCAAAACCACAATATGTGCATGCAAATGGTGCTTTTGGCAGAACGCGCACGTGGATTTCTACCAAACGACGTGCTAAGCATGCCGATGCTGCTCTTTTTAGCACCCGCGCACGGATTTGTGCGAAAACGCGTTTTAAGCATGCAGATGCATCTTTTGGTAGACGCGGATGAAGTTTTTTGCAAAACCACAAGATGTGCATGCAAATGGTGCTTTTGGCAGAACGCGCACGTGGATTTCTACCAAACGACGTGCTAAGCATGCCGATGCTGCTCTTTTTAGCACCCGCGCACGGATTTGTGCAAAAACGCGTTTTAAGCATGCACATGCATCTTTTGGTAGATGCGGATGAAGTTTTCTGCAAAACCACAATATGTGCATGCAAATGGTGCTTTTGGCAGAACGCGCACGTGGATTTCTACCAAACGACGTGCTAAGCATGCCGATGCTGCTCTTTTTAGCACCCGCGCACGCATTTGTGCGAAAACGCGTTTTAAGCATGCACATGCATCTTTTGGTAGACGCGGATGAAGTTTTCTGCAAAACCACAAGATGTGCGTGCAAATGGTGCTTTTGGCAGAACGCGCACGTGGATTTCTACCAAACGACGTGCTAAGCATGCCGATGCTGCTCTTTTTAGCACCCGCGCACGGATTTGTGCGAAAAACGCGTTTTAAGCATGCACATGCATCTTTTGGTAGACGCGGATGAAGTTTTCTGCAAAACCACAAGATGTGCATGCAAATGGTGCTTTTGCAGAACGCGCACGTGGATTTCTACCAAACGACGTGCTAAGCATGCCGATGCTGCTCTTTTTAGCACCCGCGCACGGATTTGTGCGAAAACACGTTTTAAGCATGCACATGTATCTTTTGGTAGACGCGGATGAAGTTTTCTGCAAAACCACAAGATGTGCATGCAAATGGTGCTTTTGGCAGAACGCGCACGTGGATTTCTACCAAACGACGTGCTAAGCATGCCGATGCTGCTCTTTTTAGCACCCGCGCACGGATTTGTGCGAAAACGCGTTTTAAGCATGCACATGCATCTTTTGGTAGACGCGGATGAAGTTTTCTGCAAAACCACAAGATGTGCATGCAAATGGTGCTTTTGGCAGAACGCGCACGTGGATTTCTACCAAACGACGTGCTAAGCATGCCGATGCTGCTCTTTTTAGCACCCGCGCACGCATTTGTGCGAAAACGCGTTTTAAGCATGCACATGCATCTTTGGTAAACGCGGATGAAGTTTTCTGCAAAACCACAAGATGTGCATGCAAATGGTGCTTTTTGCAGAACGCGCACGTGGATTTCTACCAGACGACGTGCTAAGCATGCCGATGCTGCTCTTTTTAGCACCCGCGCACGGATTTGTGCGAAAACGCGTTTTAAGCATGCACATGCATCTTTTGGTAGACGCGGATGAAGTTTTCTGCAAAACCACAAGATGTGCATGCAAATGGTGCTTTTGGCAGAACGCGCACGTGGATTTCTACCAAACGACGTGCTAAGCATGCCGATGCTGCTCTTTTTAGCACCCGCGCACGCATTTGTGCGAAAACGCGTTTTAAGCATGCACATGCATCTTTTGGTAGACGCGGATGAAGTTTTCTGCAAAACCACAAGATGTGCATGCAAATGGTGCTTTTTGCAGAACGCGCACGTGGATTTCTACCAAACGACGTGCTAAGCATGCCGATGCTGCTCTTTTTAGCACCCGCGCACGGATTTGTGCGAAAACGCGTTTTAAGCATGCACATGCATCTTTTGGTAGACGCGGATGAAGTTTTCTGCAAAACCACAAGATGTGCATGCGAATGGTGCTTTTGGCAGAACGCGCACGTGGATTTCTACCAAACGACGTGCTAAGCATGCCGATGCTGCTCTTTTTAGCACCCGCGCACGGATTTGTGCGAAAACGCGTTTTAAGCATGCACATGCATCTTTTGGTAGACGCGGATGAAGTTTTCTGCAAAACCACAAGATGTGCATGCAAATGGTGCTTTTGGCAGAACGCGCACGTGGATTTCTACCAAACGACGTGCTAAGCATGCCGATGCTGCTCTTTTTAGCACCCGCGCACGGATTTGTGCGAAAACGCGTTTTAAGCATGCACATGCATCTTTTGGTAGACGCGGATGAAGTTTTCTGCAAAACCACAAGATGTGCATGCAAATGGTGCTTTTGGCAGAACGCGCACGTGGATTTCTACCAAACGACGTGCTAAGCATGCCGATGCTGCGCTTTTTAGAACCCGCGCACGCATTTGTGCGAAAACGCGTTTTAAGCATGCACATGCATCTTTGGTAGACGCGGATGAAGTTTTCTGCAAAACCACAAGATGTGCATGCAAATGGTGCTTTTTGCAGAACGCGCACGTGGATTTCTACCAGACGACGTGCTAAGCATGCCGATGCTGCTCTTTTTAGCACCCGCGCACGGATTTGTGCGAAATTGCGTTTTAAGCATGCACATGCATCTTTTGGTAGACGCGGATGAAGTTTTCTGCAAAACCACAAGATGTGCATGCAAATGGTGCTTTTGGCAGAACGCGCACGTGGATTTCTACCAAAGGACGTGCTAAGCATGCCGATGCTGCTCTTTTTAGCACCCGCGCACGCATTTGTGCGAAAACGCGTTTTAAGCATGCACATGCATCTTTTGGTAGACGCGGATGAAGTTTTCTGCAAAACCACAAGATGTGCATGCAAATGGTGCTTTTTGCAGAACGCGCACGTGGATTTCTACCAAACGACGTGCTAAGCATGCCGATGCTACTCTTTTTAGCACCCGCGCACGCATTTGTGCGAAAACGCGTTTTAAGCATGCACATGCATCTTTTGGTAGACGCGGATGAAGTTTTCTGCAAAACCACAAGATGTGCATGCAAAAGGTGCTTTTTGCAGAACGCGCACGTGGATTTCTACCAAACGACGTGCTAAGCATGCCGATGCTGCTCTTTTTAGCACCCGCGCACGGATTTGTGCGAAAACGCGTTTTAAGCATGCACATGCATCTTTTGGTAGACGCGGATGAAGTTTTCTGCAAAACCACAAGATGTGCATGCAAATGGTGCTTTTGGCAGAACGCGCACGTGGATTTCTACCAAACGACGTGCTAAGCATGCCGATGCTGCTCTTTTTAGCACCCGCGCACGCATTTGTGCGAAAACGCGTTTTAAGCATGCACATGCATCTTTTGGTAGACGCGGATGAAGTTTTCTGCAAAACCACAAGATGTGCATGCAAAATCTGTCTCGCGTGTGTCGCGCACGTGGATTTCTACCAAACGACGTGCTAAGCCTGCCGATGCTGCTCTTTTTAGCACCCGCGCACGGATTTGTGCGAAAACGCGTTTTAAGCATGCACATGCATCTTTTGGTAGACGCGGATGAAGTTTTCTGCAAAACCACAAGATGTGCATGCGAATGGTGCTTTTGGCAGAACGCGCACGTGGATTTCTACCAAACGACGTGCTAAGCATGCCGATGCTGCTCTTTTTAGCACCCGCGCACGGATTTGTGCGAAAACGCGTTTTAAGCATGCACATGCATCTTTTGGTAGACGCGGATGAAGTTTTCTGCAAAACCACAAGGTGTGCATGCAAATGGTGCTTTGGCAGAACGCGCACGTGGATTTCTACCAAACGACGTGCTAAGCATGCCGATGCTGCTCTTTTTAGCACCCGCGCACGGATTTGTGCGAAAACGCGTTTTAAGCATGCACATGCATCTTTTGGTAGACGCGGATGAAGTTTTCTGCAAAACCACAAGATGTGCATGCAAATGGTGCTTTTGCAGAACGCGCACGTGGATTTCTACCAAAACGACGTGCTAAGCATGCCGATGCTGCTCTTTTTAGCACCCGCGCACGGATTTGTGCGAAAACGCGTTTTAAGCATGCACATGCATCTTTTGGTAGACGCGGATGAAGTTTTCTGCAAAACCACAAGATGTGCATGCAAATGGTGCTTTTGGCAGAACGCGCACGTGGATTTCTACCAAACGACGTGCTAAGCATGCCGATGCTGCGTTTTTAGCACCCGCGCACGCATTTGTGCGAAAACGCGTTTTAGCATGCACATGCATCTTTTGGTAGACGCGGATGAAGTTTTCTACAAAACCACAAGATGTG